>NW_019384384.1:979956-1195810 GCF_000671375.1 Centruroides sculpturatus | reverse complement strand
TTAATGTTAAAATAATTAAGTTTGTTCTATACACCATAAATCTTATAAAGTATAATCTTAACGTAAAAAATAAATTTTATATTTAGAAAAATTAAATTTTTTAAAATAAATATTTAAAAAAAAGGAAAAAAAATCCTATATAAAAGATCTCAGATATAATGCAGAGAAATATATAACAAAGCTTAAATTATTTTGCTTTGAATATGACACCTATCGAATTCTTAAGCTCTCGTTTAATAAATTTATGTAACATTGTTTATGTGTTATTTATTACAGCGCCTGAGAGGAAGGCTTTCATTTTTAAAAAGGGAGAGTATGTATTGGAGATGAAGAGGTCAGGCGCAGAGACAAGAAAGGCGAGTCCCAAGTGGACGTGTTCCTCTCCTGGGGACAATAGAGGGTGAGGGAGACAGCTACCCTCCTGGAATTTAGGGGGGTCGGCCCACGCTCCTTTGCTCAACTCGTCTAAAGGAAGGAAAGTCACAAAATTCTTTTCAATTTCTTCTCTCATTTGCATTTATGCCTCGATTCTTGGTGGAGGTATCGGCTTTTCTTCAGGAAGAGTTAAATGGGCGAATCGTACTAGTTGTATGAATAGTGAGAGGACTAAAAACTAAACAACTTACATCTGATTGAATATGCTAAATTTAAAATTTATTTAGACTTATAATAAAATTTAAAACTTATTTTTATTATTAATTCTTTTTTTTCGAATCTCAAATTGTATAAATTTTTTAAATCCTTTAATAATTGAGATTTGTTAAAGTTTTTTTTTTTTTTAAATTCGAATGCATTTTATCAGTAACTAAAATTCAAAAAATCAATTATAAGTAATAATCGTATTTGCATTTTCAATTTCTAGACATTTGAAGTATTAGATTCTTTCTCTTTACCTAGAGATTATGATCTGATAAAGGCTCCCAAAATATTCGGCAAATTTTTATGAGTCTCCGTTTCAACTGAGACTAATAAAAAAGTCTATATTTATATACTATATTTAATTATATATAATTATATAGACATAAAATATAGAGACTGTATTTTTTTAATATAAAATTTTAAAAATTTAAAGAATTAAAATTTGTATGTAGGTTAATAACAGTTCGTGTTGTGATTAAGTGCAATTTATATTTATAAAGTAAGTAAATATTTTTTTTTTAAATATCGATATTAATGAAATATTTACCTGTAAAAATTGCAATTAACATTAATAACAATAGTTTATTCCGGAAAACATTTTAGTAAAATTTTAAAATAAATTTCTTTTTATTTTTACGCACGAAATATTAATACGGTATTTTATGTGATTATTTCGGCTAATTTTTATTCAAATTATTGGCTGGTCTCTTTACACAAATTATATGCATTACGATTATGCATTCGGTCTCAGTTTTGAAATGAAATATTTACCAAACCAATCAGTATCAGTAGATGTTAACGAATAACATATCAATATTTTAGGAGTTAATTATAAATTTATAAATAAAAAATATATCCGATATAAGTTCATAAAAATTAAATTTATCAATTATATTAATTATTTAATTAATGTTATCTATAAAAACAAAGTTAATGAATAGTTTTGTATGGAATAAAGTTCTTATTTGAACTACCCATCAAACATTACTATAAGAAATAATTTACATGAATATCTATTATGAATATATTTTATTTACAATGGAGTCCAGTACAGTAAGTAGGGAGCTCCTTAACTTTGTAAATAAATTAAGAAAAAATCAAAATAAGTACAATGAAAAGATTTGAATATGAAAAGTGCACTTATACATATGTGTACACTATGTTTATACTATATTTGTACACTTATACATATGTTTAAGAGTTTAATCTTCATCTACGGTGCTAGTGGCTACATCCACAATGACACAAGGTTGTATATAAGTTTGTACAATATATATAGGCTACAAATTTTATGGAGGCCCAAATTCCTAATTCGGGCATAAGATCGGTCCTAGTTACGCTACTGTTGGAGTTAGCAAATAATGAGAGGTGTGGAATTAGACCCACATTCAAACTGCTCATAAAATTCGAGTCCGATCACTTGCGACAATATTTTACCGTGTAAACACCAATGGAAGTTTTAGAAGAAATATATTTCTTGATAGACTATACATACTGGATGAGTCTATTTCATTCGGTTCTTTCACACGCTGTTGAGGTAATAACGATTCCACGGAGGAGTCGACCTTTTATTGTAGGCTACTCGTCCGCCATCCAATGCAAAAAAAGTTAAAATAGTCTTCTAGAGGCGACATAATGATAAAATTAATAAATACATTTTTAAAAAGTTTTGTAAATATAAATTCGTTCTGGCAATTTTTTTAAACCAATGAAAGTATTTAAATATTGATACTGAATGGCAACAGCGATTTTGTACGGAGTCCTTGCTTGGATAGAAGTGCTGTAAAATGGTTATATCAGGAAGAAGCTGAGATCGCTTCAGAGAAAATTTGCATTTAAAATTTGTAAAGCATATAGAACAACATCAACAGATGCCCTGCTACTCTTGGCTGATGTGTTGGCTGCCAATCAACCTGGAAGCAAAACAAATAACGTGCGAATGAACACTGATCAGAGAAGGTATTAACAGTTAAAATAAAGAAGAAATCGAAAGAAAACAAGACAGAACACCTTCCGTCAGGTTGCGAGCAAATGATCACTATTCAAAAACAGAAAATAGATAAAATTAAAGAAAAGAGTATGAATCTCAAACATCCAGAAGAGGAGAACAAATACAAAGTTGACTTAAAGACGAAGGAAAACAAAACAGAGACAAGCCATTGGGAAAATATACACGAATGTATTCAAGACAGCGCAAGGAACAGGAACAGGAATACTCATCACCGATAAGAATGACAAAAAATACTATGAAGCAGCTTTTAAACTGGAACTTTACTGCACGATAATGCAGGCCAAACTCTAGACAGTATACAAAGCACTTCAATACATAGAAAAGAACAGCAGAATCTTCAAAGACTCTGTAACAATATACACAGACAGTAGGGCAGTGCTTCATGTGCTCCAAAACGAGGTAAAGACTATACTCCTAACAAGCGAATGTATTGAAATAGCTCAAAACTTGGGGAATAAAAAGAAAATCTAGTTAAGATGGATTTCAGGCCATAGTAGTTATGAAGAAAACGAGACGGCAGACTTCTTGGCTAAAAAAACAAGCAAGTATAACTTATAGCAGAATACCAGAAACGGCCATTAAAAAAAAATTGAAATAAATTATGAGAAACTTGTGGCAGGAGTGGAAAACGTCCGAAACTGGAAGAGTCACTTTCAAATTCATTCCATCTATTGACATGAAAAATACAAAAACTTCAAAACCAACTTTGAGATCACCCAATGTGTTATAAGGCACGGGAATTTCATTCTTACCTGCACCGTTTCAAGAATACAAACAACAAAAACTGCCAGATCGACACAAAGTGTGAGGACAATGTAAAACATTTTTTATTCGAGTCTCCAGGTATGAACAACTCCACGGACAATTCCTTTAGTGGCCAGCCGTAACTACTGTTACACACTTTTTTCGGAAGTGGACATCTTCAGAGACGAAAAACTTTGGAAGGAAATGCGCTCCTTCATCACGAATACAAAAAGCTCTCAAGTGGATCCAACACATTGCTGTTCCAACACAGAAGAATCGATATGATTCAACCACAGAGGAATACCATCAGAAAATCATCAGCGACAGCGACGATGACTTTTCCAGTGAGGAAGACATGAACTAATTGAATTTTGTATTCTTAACACTGACCGGCCAAGTAGCCAGCATGTTTTTTTTTTACTTCTATGTATATAAATGTAAATACGTTTTTAGAATTGATTTGTTCCGATTCACTCGTGCGATCTCTTTCAGGCTTTACTCTTCTTCTTGTTCCTTACTTTCTTCTTCCTCCCTTCTTTTCTGAACTTTAAGACTAAGTCTGATTTAACAGACAGCCCTCTAATTCTTTATCTAATGTAATGTAATATAGTATAACATTACTGCATGAACTATACAGTATATAATCTTTATTGTCTAGAAGTTAACTTGTACAGTATCTATTTTGTCCAAATAGTTGCAATTATCTTACTCCTTTTATAAAATAAAACAGTTCCAATTACTCGTAAAAATGAAATGAGTGAACAATCTAACATCATGATACCCGTTCGGGGATGATAAGAAATTCATCTAAGGTAAACTAGAATTGAATTCGATCCGGACTTACTAATTTTTCATGGTAGTTGGGGTCAAGACCGTTTTCCATTTCTCATGATATCCAATTTATTACGGTTGATACTCGTACGTAATAAAGTCAGAATATATGTTAATAATATACTGAAATCTTCGTAGAAAGTCATTCTAATTCATCATAAAAAAAACTATATAAAACCGAACAGTAACCTAATCGAATATAAGATTAAGTAAGAAAGTGAAAACTCGATTATAGAAGAGTATTATTTAAGAATCAGATATCACGAACAAGCATATAGAACAATCTGTCAGCTACTGCCGAGTCTTTTAGTCACAACATAGGTCAGACAAAGTCTTTCGAGCCAAATAACACGACAGCCCGTGTTATTATCCGTCTTTACCGAGCTTTATAGCCTTTAGCTTCGGCGGGGGGCCGTCCGTACGCGGTTTTAATTTTCGGGGCGACGCCCTTTTAAGATCCATTCTTCTTCTGCCCGTTAACCCTAGATATATATATATAAAAGTCACGGGAAATCGCAGAAGGAAAGCCCGGAGCAGTCACGACTTATACGTGGCCTCCGCCCCGTAATAACCGTTAAAAAATAATTAATCCACCCTTTACTTAGGCTTGTCGTCTCCCGGGCACTCCTTGTTGCTCCGCAATGATCCTTCTCGTTCAAGAGATTCTCGCAAACTCCGATTCTGTGGGAAAACATGAATCATCTTATGATTAAAGGGTTAGATTGTTAGTAAAGTCAAACCTTTATCTTTCCCTTTATCTTAAATTATGTGGGCCCTTCTAAAGTTTAAAAAACAAAAAATTACTAAAATAAAAATTCAAATTTATTTATTTATAAATTATACCAAAAAAAAAACATTAATATTTTATAGATTGCTTTTAAAATGTACCGGTATCTCTTCCCATAAACTTGTAAATCCATTGAGAACTTAAATCTTTGAATGGTTTATTCATTTATTTATGGAGTTAAAAATATATACAATACGTTTCTAAATTATTTTAAAATAATTTTTATTTGTTAACAATAATATTTAATTTTAAAAAATTTTTAAATTTTAACACATCCAATTAGAAAATATGTAAAATTAAAGCCTTTCTTCAAGTATTAAAATGATGTGAAAGAGTTAAAAATTCAGATTTGACTGAAAACTTTTCTTGTCAAACGTTTAATTAACTCAATTAAGAAATTCAAGTACAAAAAAAATACACGATTTAATAAAATTCGTTGTTTGAAACTTAAATTTAAGTAAATTTATTCTCAGAACTAATTTGCTTTCTAAATAAGATATGTTTTTTTAGCTCGATAATTACAGGAACTTATGTATAATTTGCTTTTAATGTGTTTAAGTTACATAATTTTAAAACAAATTAAACTAATAATTATCTTATATAAAGAAATTAATAAGTACATTTCTAATCTAATTATATTTATCAATTGTCTTTATGATATTTAAATTTTTATACAGTCGACCCCCTTATAACACTGTTGATAATTCCGTTTTATATGAATTCCATGTTGTACGAGTCACTTAGATTTTACAAATACGTGAGCCGTTCACAGCCCTGCACACGTATTCGTAAAATTTAAGTGACTCGTACAATATAGAATTCATGTAAAACGGAATTATCAACAGTGTTATAGGGGAGGGTCGACTGTATTTGTAGAAATCAGTTCAATAAATATATATCAATTAAAAGATAATATTCTAAAGTATAAGCAATTAAAAACAATTATTTATAAATAATTTTGTCGCAATTACTGTTTTTTTTTTCCTATTATACAACAGCAAATTCTAAAAACTATTAGAGACTTACGTTCTGGATAAATTTACTTAACTTTATTTCGGAACGAAAACCTATAACTGTTTAGTTAACAATTTAAAAATATATAATTTTTTACATTATAAGTTTAAAATTTTAAAATTATTTATAAGGTAAATCTTTTCATTTAGTTATTAAAGTTTCTTGTAATATATTCATTAAAAGTATTATAAATGATATAAATTTATCATTCATTAGAATATTTGTATAAAGGGCCTAAATTTATTTTAATAATTCATTAAGTTTTATAAATTAATAACTACCGATTGAATTATTAATTAATTCCATTGAATGAGATCAAAACAACCAACAAATATAATACTCAAGAGAAAAAAAAACATTATAAAAAATGAATTACTGTAATTAATATCAATGATAGATATTAATTACATTAATAAATATATATATTATAGATATGTAGTAATAATATGAAGTATCGGAGTATATTTAATTTCTAAATAATTATCATTTGAACGAAGCTAGCTAATTACTTTGATCCATTGCTTTAAGTTCTATTTTCTAAATGAAATGATCAATAATGTTTATTAAAAAAAAATAATTTAATTGCTAAATTGTCAATTAACAAACTGAAAGATCATTAATAACTACTTAAAAATGAACAGTGATTTGTGTTTGTGGAAAACAACAACTTATCAATAAAAGCCAATTGTGTTAATAAAATCAAATTATCGAATGTTTTTCAAGTCGAATTTTTTAACCTATTTTGTCTCCCATTTCTATTAATTATTTTAATAATAATTTTTTTCCGCTTTATTCAATCGTTCTGCCATTTAATTAAAGCGCTTAGTGATCGATGCTCTCTCAAACCACCAAAGAAGTTAACTGGTTTCTTTCATTTTTTTTTTATTGATGCCCAATCATTCATTATAAATTAGATTAAAAAATAATCATTTTAATTGAGTCGATTCTGTGTTAAAATGTAATTTCTTTTATATTTTAATCATTGAATATATATATATGAGTAAGTCTAACAGTTATATTTACTGAAAATTAGAAATTAAATTTGATAGTAATCGAACAACAAAATATATTATTACAGGATAGTTATTGTGAATAGTTCGATAAGTGAGTTCACTTATATATGTGATTGTTAATTCACAATCCGGTTGAGATCAGGTTACAATTTAGAGCACATATAAGAGTGGGAGCACCGAATGCAATCTAGTATTCTGCCAACTAAAGGATTCGCCATCCAGTTTGTTATTTATGAGAATGTACGTAGACGTCACACCCTTGTAATTAAGGCCGCAATGTCCTCAAAGGTGAATACAATCCAGGTGTTTCTATGATTACAAGGGTTGTACTACAAATACGTCTCTTAATCCTACTTGTAGTCATACTGCTTTTTTTTTTTCTTTCCTTGTGAGATTAAAATTGAAGATGAAATATTTTCTCCAAAATATAAAGTCGAATTTTTCGATTAACAGAATAGAAAATGTGATAAGATCGAGTTTCTTGTATACATTTGATAACATTCATCGTGATAAACTTTAGTGATTAATCTTTTTTGATTGAAAGAATCGAAAAAAAAATTCATCTAGTAATATTATAAGATTAATCTCTTTTAATTAATTAAAAATTAAGTAATGGAAATTTATTTAAAATCATTAAAAGTTTCAAAAGTAATGATTTAATTCATTTATTATTATATTCATTTATAATTTTAAGATTTTAAGTTAAAAATTTTAAATCGAATCAATGAAAATCTATTTGATTAGTGAATCTAGATGTAAATTTCTTTGTATTTTCAGATTTGATTCAAGTAAACTCTTGGATAATTATATTAACAGGAAATGTTAATCTTGTTAGTAAACAGAACGTGAACATGAAATTTACTGATGTCTCAATCAAGAAACGTAAATATTTGATTTTTATTACAAGAAAATCTTATATAAAATAGTACTTAACTCTTTTAAATAATATAGATATAAAGCACATATTTTAAAATTATCCGGATATAAAAAGACCCCATTTTATAGTTTAATTGGTGAATATCATTGAATTTCGCATTCCTTTCCATACGATTATTTATAGTTTTAAGCCCTTATAGTAGGCCTCTATGCTAAACATGAAGTGATCAATTTAATATTAGACCAAATATTATATTAAATACTCTGTAAATAGATCTATGTATATTATCTTATTATAAATCACATATTTTAGAATNATAACAGTTCGTGTTGTGATTAAGTGCAATTTATATTTATAAAGTAAGTAAATATTTTTTTTTTAAATATCGATATTAATGAAATATTTACCTGTAAAAATTGCAATTAACATTAATAACAATAGTTTATTCCGGAAAACATTTTAGTAAAATTTTAAAATAAATTTCTTTTTATTTTTACGCACGAAATATTAATACGGTATTTTATGTGATTATTTCGGCTAATTTTTATTCAAATTATTGGCTGGTCTCTTTACACAAATTATATGCATTACGATTATGCATTCGGTCTCAGTTTTGAAATGAAATATTTACCAAACCAATCAGTATCAGTAGATGTTAACGAATAACATATCAATATTTTAGGAGTTAATTATAAATTTATAAATAAAAAATATATCCGATATAAGTTCATAAAAATTAAATTTATCAATTATATTAATTATTTAATTAATGTTATCTATAAAAACAAAGTTAATGAATAGTTTTGTATGGAATAAAGTTCTTATTTGAACTACCCATCAAACATTACTATAAGAAATAATTTACATGAATATCTATTATGAATATATTTTATTTACAATGGAGTCCAGTACAGTAAGTAGGGAGCTCCTTAACTTTGTAAATAAATTAAGAAAAAATCAAAATAAGTACAATGAAAAGATTTGAATATGAAAAGTGCACTTATACATATGTGTACACTATGTTTATACTATATTTGTACACTTATACATATGTTTAAGAGTTTAATCTTCATCTACGGTGCTAGTGGCTACATCCACAATGGCACAAGGTTGTATATAAGTTTGTACAATATATATAGGCTACAAATTTTATGGAGGCCCAAATTCCTAATTCGGGCATAAGATCGGTCCTAGTTACGCTACTGTTGGAGTTAGCAAATAATGAGAGGTGTGGAATTAGACCCACATTCAAACTGCTCATAAAATTCGAGTCCGATCACTTGCGACAATATTTTACCGTGTAAACACCAATGGAAGTTTTAGAAGAAATATATTTCTTGATAGACTATACATACTGGATGAGTCTATTTCATTCGGTTCTTTCACACGCTGTTGAGGTAATAACGATTCCACGGAGGAGTCGACCTTTTATTGTAGGCTACTCGTCCGCCATCCAATGCAAAAAAAGTTAAAATAGTCTTCTAGAGGCGACATAATGATAAAATTAATAAATACATTTTTAAAAAGTTTTGTAAATATAAATTCGTTCTGGCAATTTTTTTAAACCAATGAAAGTATTTAAATATTGATACTGAATGGCAACAGCGATTTTGTACGGAGTCCTTGCTTGGATAGAAGTGCTGTAAAATGGTTATATCAGGAAGAAGCTGAGATCGCTTCAGAGAAAATTTGCATTTAAAATTTGTAAAGCATATAGAACAACATCAACAGATGCCCTGCTACTCTTGGCTGATGTGTTGGCTGCCAATCAACCTGGAAGCAAAACAAATAACGTGCGAATGAACACTGATCAGAGAAGGTATTAACAGTTAAAATAAAGAAGAAATCGAAAGAAAACAAGACAGAACACCTTCCGTCAGGTTGCGAGCAAATGATCACTATTCAAAAACAGAAAATAGATAAAATTAAAGAAAAGAGTATGAATCTCAAACATCCAGAAGAGGAGAACAAATACAAAGTTGACTTAAAGACGAAGGAAAACAAAACAGAGACAAGCCATTGGGAAAATATACACGAATGTATTCAAGACAGCGCAAGGAACAGGAACAGGAATACTCATCACCGATAAGAATGACAAAAAATACTATGAAGCAGCTTTTAAACTGGAACTTTACTGCACGATAATGCAGGCCAAACTCTAGACAGTATACAAAGCACTTCAATACATAGAAAAGAACAGCAGAATCTTCAAAGACTCTGTAACAATATACACAGACAGTAGGGCAGTGCTTCATGTGCTCCAAAACGAGGTAAAGACTATACTCCTAACAAGCGAATGTATTGAAATAGCTCAAAACTTGGGGAATAAAAAGAAAATCTAGTTAAGATGGATTTCAGGCCATAGTAGTTATGAAGAAAACGAGACGGCAGACTTCTTGGCTAAAAAAACAAGCAAGTATAACTTATAGCAGAATACCAGAAACGGCCATTAAAAAAAAATTGAAATAAATTATGAGAAACTTGTGGCAGGAGTGGAAAACGTCCGAAACTGGAAGAGTCACTTTCAAATTCATTCCATCTATTGACATGAAAAATACAAAAACTTCAAAACCAACTTTGAGATCACCCAATGTGTTATAAGGCACGGGAATTTCATTCTTACCTGCACCGTTTCAAGAATACAAACAACAAAAACTGCCAGATCGACACAAAGTGTGAGGACAATGTAAAACATTTTTTATTCGAGTCTCCAGGTATGAACAACTCCACGGACAATTCCTTTAGTGGCCAGCCGTAACTACTGTTACACACTTTTTTCGGAAGTGGACATCTTCAGAGACGAAAAACTTTGGAAGGAAATGCGCTCCTTCATCACGAATACAAAAAGCTCTCAAGTGGATCCAACACATTGCTGTTCCAACACAGAAGAATCGATATGATTCAACCACAGAGGAATACCATCAGAAAATCATCAGCGACAGCGACGATGACTTTTCCAGTGAGGAAGACATGAACTAATTGAATTTTGTATTCTTAACACTGACCGGCCAAGTAGCCAGCATGTTTTTTTTTTACTTCTATGTATATAAATGTAAATACGTTTTTAGAATTGATTTGTTCCGATTCACTCGTGCGATCTCTTTCAGGCTTTACTCTTCTTCTTGTTCCTTACTTTCTTCTTCCTCCCTTCTTTTCTGAACTTTAAGACTAAGTCTGATTTAACAGACAGCCCTCTAATTCTTTATCTAATGTAATGTAATATAGTATAACATTACTGCATGAACTATACAGTATATAATCTTTATTGTCTAGAAGTTAACTTGTACAGTATCTATTTTGTCCAAATAGTTGCAATTATCTTACTCCTTTTATAAAATAAAACAGTTCCAATTACTCGTAAAAATGAAATGAGTGAACAATCTAACATCATGATACCCGTTCGGGGATGATAAGAAATTCATCTAAGGTAAACTAGAATTGAATTCGATCCGGACTTACTAATTTTTCATGGTAGTTGGGGTCAAGACCGTTTTCCATTTCTCATGATATCCAATTTATTACGGTTGATACTCGTACGTAATAAAGTCAGAATATATGTTAATAATATACTGAAATCTTCGTAGAAAGTCATTCTAATTCATCATAAAAAAAACTATATAAAACCGAACAGTAACCTAATCGAATATAAGATTAAGTAAGAAAGTGAAAACTCGATTATAGAAGAGTATTATTTAAGAATCAGATATCACGAACAAGCATATAGAACAATCTGTCAGCTACTGCCGAGTCTTTTAGTCACAACATAGGTCAGACAAAGTCTTTCGAGCCAAATAACACGACAGCCCGTGTTATTATCCGTCTTTACCGAGCTTTATAGCCTTTAGCTTCGGCGGGGGGCCGTCCGTACGCGGTTTTAATTTTCGGGGCGACGCCCTTTTAAGATCCATTCTTCTTCTGCCCGTTAACCCTAGATATATATATATAAAAGTCACGGGAAATCGCAGAAGGAAAGCCCGGAGCAGTCACGACTTATACGTGGCCTCCGCCCCGTAATAACCGTTAAAAAATAATTAATCCACCCTTTACTTAGGCTTGTCGTCTCCCGGGCACTCCTTGTTGCTCCGCAATGATCCTTCTCGTTCAAGAGATTCTCGCAAACTCCGATTCTGTGGGAAAACATGAATCATCTTATGATTAAAGGGTTAGATTGTTAGTAAAGTCAAACCTTTATCTTTCCCTTTATCTTAAATTATGTGGGCCCTTCTAAAGTTTAAAAAACAAAAAATTACTAAAATAAAAATTCAAATTTATTTATTTATAAATTATACCAAAAAAAAAACATTAATATTTTATAGATTGCTTTTAAAATGTACCGGTATCTCTTCCCATAAACTTGTAAATCCATTGAGAACTTAAATCTTTGAATGGTTTATTCATTTATTTATGGAGTTAAAAATATATACAATACGTTTCTAAATTATTTTAAAATAATTTTTATTTGTTAACAATAATATTTAATTTTAAAAAATTTTTAAATTTTAACACATCCAATTAGAAAATATGTAAAATTAAAGCCTTTCTTCAAGTATTAAAATGATGTGAAAGAGTTAAAAATTCAGATTTGACTGAAAACTTTTCTTGTCAAACGTTTAATTAACTCAATTAAGAAATTCAAGTACAAAAAAAATACACGATTTAATAAAATTCGTTGTTTGAAACTTAAATTTAAGTAAATTTATTCTCAGAACTAATTTGCTTTCTAAATAAGATATGTTTTTTTAGCTCGATAATTACAGGAACTTATGTATAATTTGCTTTTAATGTGTTTAAGTTACATAATTTTAAAACAAATTAAACTAATAATTATCTTATATAAAGAAATTAATAAGTACATTTCTAATCTAATTATATTTATCAATTGTCTTTATGATATTTAAATTTTTATACAGTCGACCCCCTTATAACACTGTTGATAATTCCGTTTTATATGAATTCCATGTTGTACGAGTCACTTAGATTTTACAAATACGTGAGCCGTTCACAGCCCTGCACACGTATTCGTAAAATTTAAGTGACTCGTACAATATAGAATTCATGTAAAACGGAATTATCAACAGTGTTATAGGGGAGGGTCGACTGTATTTGTAGAAATCAGTTCAATAAATATATATCAATTAAAAGATAATATTCTAAAGTATAAGCAATTAAAAACAATTATTTATAAATAATTTTGTCGCAATTACTGTTTTTTTTTTCCTATTATACAACAGCAAATTCTAAAAACTATTAGAGACTTACGTTCTGGATAAATTTACTTAACTTTATTTCGGAACGAAAACCTATAACTGTTTAGTTAACAATTTAAAAATATATAATTTTTTACATTATAAGTTTAAAATTTTAAAATTATTTATAAGGTAAATCTTTTCATTTAGTTATTAAAGTTTCTTGTAATATATTCATTAAAAGTATTATAAATGATATAAATTTATCATTCATTAGAATATTTGTATAAAGGGCCTAAATTTATTTTAATAATTCATTAAGTTTTATAAATTAATAACTACCGATTGAATTATTAATTAATTCCATTGAATGAGATCAAAACAACCAACAAATATAATACTCAAGAGAAAAAAAAACATTATAAAAAATGAATTACTGTAATTAATATCAATGATAGATATTAATTACATTAATAAATATATATATTATAGATATGTAGTAATAATATGAAGTATCGGAGTATATTTAATTTCTAAATAATTATCATTTGAACGAAGCTAGCTAATTACTTTGATCCATTGCTTTAAGTTCTATTTTCTAAATGAAATGATCAATAATGTTTATTAAAAAAAAATAATTTAATTGCTAAATTGTCAATTAACAAACTGAAAGATCATTAATAACTACTTAAAAATGAACAGTGATTTGTGTTTGTGGAAAACAACAACTTATCAATAAAAGCCAATTGTGTTAATAAAATCAAATTATCGAATGTTTTTCAAGTCGAATTTTTTAACCTATTTTGTCTCCCATTTCTATTAATTATTTTAATAATAATTTTTTTCCGCTTTATTCAATCGTTCTGCCATTTAATTAAAGCGCTTAGTGATCGATGCTCTCTCAAACCACCAAAGAAGTTAACTGGTTTCTTTCATTTTTTTTTTATTGATGCCCAATCATTCATTATAAATTAGATTAAAAAATAATCATTTTAATTGAGTCGATTCTGTGTTAAAATGTAATTTCTTTTATATTTTAATCATTGAATATATATATATGAGTAAGTCTAACAGTTATATTTACTGAAAATTAGAAATTAAATTTGATAGTAATCGAACAACAAAATATATTATTACAGGATAGTTATTGTGAATAGTTCGATAAGTGAGTTCACTTATATATGTGATTGTTAATTCACAATCCGGTTGAGATCAGGTTACAATTTAGAGCACATATAAGAGTGGGAGCACCGAATGCAATCTAGTATTCTGCCAACTAAAGGATTCGCCATCCAGTTTGTTATTTATGAGAATGTACGTAGACGTCACACCCTTGTAATTAAGGCCGCAATGTCCTCAAAGGTGAATACAATCCAGGTGTTTCTATGATTACAAGGGTTGTACTACAAATACGTCTCTTAATCCTACTTGTAGTCATACTGCTTTTTTTTTTTCTTTCCTTGTGAGATTAAAATTGAAGATGAAATATTTTCTCCAAAATATAAAGTCGAATTTTTCGATTAACAGAATAGAAAATGTGATAAGATCGAGTTTCTTGTATACATTTGATAACATTCATCGTGATAAACTTTAGTGATTAATCTTTTTTGATTGAAAGAATCGAAAAAAAAATTCATCTAGTAATATTATAAGATTAATCTCTTTTAATTAATTAAAAATTAAGTAATGGAAATTTATTTAAAATCATTAAAAGTTTCAAAAGTAATGATTTAATTCATTTATTATTATATTCATTTATAATTTTAAGATTTTAAGTTAAAAATTTTAAATCGAATCAATGAAAATCTATTTGATTAGTGAATCTAGATGTAAATTTCTTTGTATTTTCAGATTTGATTCAAGTAAACTCTTGGATAATTATATTAACAGGAAATGTTAATCTTGTTAGTAAACAGAACGTGAACATGAAATTTACTGATGTCTCAATCAAGAAACGTAAATATTTGATTTTTATTACAAGAAAATCTTATATAAAATAGTACTTAACTCTTTTAAATAATATAGATATAAAGCACATATTTTAAAATTATCCGGATATAAAAAGACCCCATTTTATAGTTTAATTGGTGAATATCATTGAATTTCGCATTCCTTTCCATACGATTATTTATAGTTTTAAGCCCTTATAGTAGGCCTCTATGCTAAACATGAAGTGATCAATTTAATATTAGACCAAATATTATATTAAATACTCTGTAAATAGATCTATGTATATTATCTTATTATAAATCACATATTTTAGAATTTTTATTATAATTAACGAATTAGGAGAATCTAATTTTATACAAGTTTATTTTCTAAATTTGCATTTATTTAGTTTTTACAATGAGACTACGTCTCTTGGCCAATAAATGTCTCTCCACCATAGAAAAAATATATATAATTTTATAATTATCTTATGTTAAGCATTAATATCTGTATATAATAATTTTAATAAAATTATTTTTTGACATTAGAATTTGAGAAGTCGGTACGATAGAAGATTATAAATTCAAAACAGGTGCAATTCTACATTTCTCTTCGAAAATAATGCATTAATTACTAAATTATCAACGTTCCATCTTCAGTTTAACAATGCTAAATGTTTCCCATTCGTCAAATTGGCATCTTGTCGTATCTTTCATATTACCAATCTACTAGATATTTGTTATCGAATCAAACCATGACTAAACGATTGAACCTCTTTCATCTCAATTCTCCTCTTATCCACTTTGAAACAGCTTTAAGATAGAAACAAATCACTGGTTTTGTCCAAATGATTTATATATACGGTATTCTAGTAAAGAAACCGATTTATAATAACCCTCGAGGCTAAATTTTTACATCTCTCTAAAATTTTTTCTTAATAGCTCAAAAGGAATCCTATCATGGAAGTAGAGAGATTGTATGTTGAGGCTCCTTTCCAATCATGTGACAAAATGACACTTTAGTTATCAGCAGTGATTAAGAGGATTCTGTAAATACTATCTATTAATTTCTCAACGAAAAACATTTTGTCACCTTCGAAGATGTAATTTGCGAATCTCGTTAGTTATTTCGTTTAAAACCTGAAGTGAGAGTTATAACGAAGATAAATGCTTTGATTAAATTCTTATGTTTTGTATAATGTAGCTTGTATTTTTATGAACTTAAAACATGGAATAAATGTAATTATTTGGTAAATATGAGGTAAGTTTACAGAATGTTCACTTCGATTAACTATTAAATTAAATAATTGAAATAGCGAAAGAGTTAACGATCTCTCTGTATTCGTGATGTGAGTCATTCTGTTTAGACGAAACAACGAAAACGTTCTACTGAATTTGTAACGATTAGACCATTTGTTACATAATTAAAACTGCTTTTTTTAGGCAAATCGAGTTCTCTAATAAGGAAAAGCACACGAGAACAATAGCTTCTTATTCGATTTTTTTGAATTCTACCAATGAAGAAGATTCCTTATACAGGAGATGTGATTGATGCTCGGTGCGTGAGTATTTCTGATGTTTTGACCTTCGGAATCATTCATTGGTTCTCCGGGATCCCCTCTGAGAGTCACCAAAAATAGAGACCCTAAGGCACATATCTTGGAAAATGTAGACTGTAAAAAAAAACCACAATGGAAAAAAGCTATTTTTCACACTAACAAACTTCTGTTTTTCTTTGCATTCGTTCTATTGGAGACTACAGGTTATGCGTTTAGGGTTAAACTCGAAAGATGCCGTAGGGATAACGTGACCGAAGATATAAAGATGATTCTTAGAGGAGGGAGAAAACTGACGGAAGAGAAGGGGCAGGGTAGAAACACAGAAGGCCGGACCTCCCCCGTTGTTGGGGTTCGATTGGGGACAGCAGATAAATTAGATTAAACGTGCCAAGAATAACATAGTTACCACAAAGCTTTTAATAAAATGATTCCAATTCATAAGCAGTTGTCGTTTTCGGTAAATTCAGGTAATAAAACTGAAGATGGGACGGGCTATCTCTCTTCGAATATCTTTTTCAGTCTTCTTTATAACTAAAATTTAGATACAAGCTTGACTCGACTCAACCCAAGCCGAGTTTAATACAGTATTTTATTCTTAAAACCATACTTTTGATAATAAGAAACAACTTTTTAAACTTTGAAATTTTAAGTTTACATTAATATATATTTTATTGCTTTACCTACAAATCCGTATATTTAGTTGATTATCCCACAATAGGCTATATTGTGACCGAGTCCAGTAAACTCTTAAACCATTTATTTCTGTATGAAGATGCTTATTAAATGAATTTGAAAAACTTTAAATATAAATACGTACCACAGTATATAATTATATACCGTAGCATGTGTTTTTATTTAATGGTTTCTCGAATTCATTGCTTATATTGAGATTATCTCATAAAGAAAATGACAGAGTTGCATAATTTGTGAACAGAACACCCTCTGACGAAAAAAGTTTCAGCGCCAAATAAATAATGGTGTCGAATCACGAAAGGGTCATAGCGAGTCGCGAAAGGTTGGCATTTTTGTGTTTTTTATCACCCATTAATCGAAAGGATGCGATAAGATCTCAAACTCGTGCCTTGCTTGTGAATGCCAATACTAACAACGATTTCACGCCGATATGTCTCCAGTTATTGCTTCCTTTTTTGATATTTGATGTTCATTTATTTTTACCTTCTACGAAAGTATCTTTATAAACGTGATGAAATGCTTCTTATTTTCTTAAAAATTTCTTCATATTACTAGAATAATGACAAAATAGGACACATCAAGAATTTTTAAATCCTTTTTTTGCTATTATTAATACAATTATCATTTCAATTTTAAGTTAATTTTTTCTTGTTGTTCTCCAATAAACTCTGCAAGAACATTTCAAATAACTTTATCCTCTTTTTCTTTTTTTTCCCTTAGACAAAGAATATTATTATAGAAAAGTAAAGAAGTTAGATTCGTCTGCGAGGCTCTTAAACCCTTAAGGATTCAGTATTTTTAATTATTTGTGGAAAGAATTAACCTTAATTAGGTTAGATGATAAGCAAATATGAACGATAATCAGAAAATAAAACCACGTGTCGAATGTCTGTCCATTAAAATATTGTAAAGATCCAATGGAATTTAGATTCTCTTATATTTTAACGGAGTCATAAAGCCACAGAAATGGCAACAAAACTCATTTGTTCTCCGAGTCAGCTCAGGAATTTCCATGGCTCGTAGATGGTTAATTCGTATATTTCGATGTTCCGTGTCTCATCATCAGACCGCTCCTATTGTGACTCATAACAAAACCTTTGATGAGCATGAATAAAGCTTTTTTAATGCCCACAGGACAGAGATTATATAAATATATAAGAGAAAGATACAGAAAGTTTTTGTAAAATAAAGGGCTTTTGATGTCATTAAGATTTGTAAATTGCTTAAACACGAAAGCTTCCAAATCCCGCATTCATTAAGGTCAATTTAACATTCATTGACTTTAAATGAGAAAGAAAAGCCTCCATTAAAAGTTTATTATTCTTGATTTAATACATTTCAATGCTCTAGCTTGGTTAATTGCTTCAAAATCGTTTTTCTTTTCTTAGTTTGTAGTTTAACAGGCTATATCAGGGTTGGGTGAAATTAAAGTGACAAGTTTCTGATTTTATCACATCAGAATCATTTGTCGAAATGGTTCTGCGTTGGCGAATCAATATCTACAAATATATCATAGGTAACTTAATATACTAGTGTTAGGCAGTCAAATATTAATAATTTAGATCTGTCGAACGATCTTAAACTTGAACTTTAGTGACACAATAAAAGAGTCAATTTTATAAAACATATTTTGATATTGATTAAAACATAATCGTTTTATTTTTCACTAATAAAAATAGTCTCTTTACATGTAGAAATATCGAATGATTTCTATACAAATTTAATGTAATGTTGACTCATAAATTTTTTGTCTTATTTATAAATATCGGTCGTCTATTTAAAGGAATTTATATATTCCTTTTAGAAAAATCAAATTTTTAAATCTTTACTGTAATTTATTGTAAATTAAGTAGGCCTATGTTGAAATGTAAACAAAGAGCGTCATTATTTGTTGGTTTAACGAATATTTTGAGTGAATATAACAATTTATTTTAAATTTATTTAAAATATAAAATAAGTATAAAAACACTTATTACTTCTCTCAAAATTATTCCGAATTGATGTTCTTCATGCAATTTTTTTTTCGTTTTAATAATTAATTTTTAAGTTCTGTTTAATATACTTATCGTTTACTTGGTTTGTAACATGTGCTGTTATTATTGTTATTTGGCTAAAACTTCAGCCAAATATTTAAATTTCAAACTTTCCTTTCATAGAAAATGAGCGAATTTCTCTATAATAAGTTAACAATTTCCTTAAACTGTGCTGTAAACAGTTATTTTGTGTTACATATTATGAATCTATAAATATGTTAAGAGTTTTCCGATGAGTGAAATTTAGTAGTGAAATAATTTCATGTTAATGTTTTTAATTAGAAAGAGAATTTGTTTCAGTTTGAGTTAAAGGTTTGTGACAATGTTTATGTTTGGATATTTCGTATTTTTGTTCAAAGATCAGCAAAAACGCGGTAGCCATTAAGTGATTTCCGTTCGTCAGAATAGCCTGAAGCTTAGTAAGTCGGCGGTGCTGCGGGCCAAAGGCCGCACGTCAGACGGTAACCTGTGATTTAGCTGGGTCTAATTGCAGCGATCTGGCATAGGGCGGGTTGACGGCCCCAGACAGAAATCGAGTCCCTCCTCCGTCTCCCGCCAGGTCAGCTTTTAATTGAAAAACTCCTGCTCCGGGAGGGAGAGAACAGACGCGATTAATGATCTATTCCCACGGCATGCCGGGAGCCATATTTTGGTCGTCGGGAATGTCGGGAAATTTCTATACCATCAACAGATGGCCCGAGTCAAAAAAAGGAACGGCCACCGACAAAAGACTATCGAAATCTTCAAACGCAGATGCTTCGAGAAATTCCAAAGATAACGAATGCATTTTGATTAATTCAGCAGGACAAACATGAAAAAATGAAATTCGGATAATTAATTTGCTTTTATAAAAAGTACTTCTTCGCGAAACTAAATGATCAAAGTGATTGATCGTCAATAGAATTTCTGACGTAAAAACGCTGCAAATATCTTATTTAATTAATTACTATTAGTTTTAATGACGGAACTTAAAGAGCAGCTCTTATTGTTCTCTATTGGCAATAGGAAGGAAAATAATTATTGAAATTAGTTTTATAGCCTTTATTTTAAATCTATAAATCAGATTTTTAATTTACTAATCAGATCGACTATAATGTTTAAACAGATAAATTTATCTAATAAGTACACCAGACTATTCAACTTCCGATATGAATAATTATATAACTTACGTATTTTTTAAAAATTATTCTAGCTAAAATAGTATAAAATTATTTACAAAAAAAATAGCTCTTACGGAAGTGATATTGCAATGTTAAAAACATTCATCAAATATTTAATCTTTTAAACATGCTCGTCGGTAAGTAAATATGACATTAAGTAATTTATTTTTGAATTTATACATCATGAAGTATATCATATCTCATATAAAAAATTTTAAAGGTGTATGAAAGCATTTTTTAGGGCCAGTCTACAGACCCGTCGGCACTTGAATAACATAAAAAAAGTTCCTGTTTCTTTACAGACGACCCGCCTTTTGTGATCGATCTGTTGAATGGAATAGCTTAAAGTTAAGAAGATAAATTTTCTAAACTTGTAGAATATTTTTTTAAAATAAGGATTTATCCTACTACTGAAGTTAATACAGAAAAACAATTTACATGTGTCAAATAGTCCAAAAAAAATTCATTAAGTTGCTGATTTCGAATTTAATGCTGCTTTCTTTTTATCTATCGATAAGTTTTGTGTATATTTTTTAAAGTTTTAATTACTATATGCATTAAAAATGAAATTTATAATAAATTTAAAAATAAATAAAAATTCTCTTTATGGCATGTGTTTAATGGTATAATGAATCATTTAAACCTTCATGTAGGGATGGATCGTTTTATATTTTGTTTAATTATTAATGAAATGTACAGTACTTGATTAATGTAGAGGATTTAATAAGATTTAAAATTATGGATAGTAAAAATTCAAAACTTTATTATAAATTGTTCAGCGTGAGCAGCTGATCAAAAGACGAGATAGACGAGTAAATAAGATAGAAAATGATGTCTTTCTACCCTAGTAGCTTTAAGGATTATCAATTTATTATATGACAGGAAGGTCGTTTTTGACTCTCCTCTTGTACCGTTAAATCTTATCCATCAGAGTGACATCGACTCGATTTGTCCTTTCTATCTTCCCCAGTGTTAATGAGACATTCTTGCGAGATTCCGATCTACAGTGGAAGATAGCGATTGGACAAATTGCTAGGACCACTTAATCACGAACTGATTCAGACCAAGATAGACGCTCTTCTTTCCTACTTCGATAACCAGATAGACTCCTTCGTTAGGCTCATCATTCGGATGACGAAACAAATTAATCCAGCGTAATCCAATTACTTTCTCGGGAGCAGGTGCGAAATTTTAGAAGCTGCGATGATTAATAGAAGTTTTTTTGGGAAGATGCGATCTTTCCTCGCAGCTGACAAAGCCGCGAATTCCCGAGATGCAACTCTTCATCCTTGGCTGTACGCCTACTTGTCTAGCGAGTGAGAAGCGACTGTTCGTCCCCATAATTATCGGTGCCTCCCACTTCTCCGCTCCATAATTATCAAGTGTCACCTGTCTAATTGGCCCGCCGGCCTTTCGTTCCTTCTCCGTGATGCTCCAGGCACAGGGTTAGATTCGACGTCCAACCTAGATTATTCAGATAGCGAGGAATGCGCCAATGAATTATGACCAGTCATCGAATGTCCGCAGATCAAATGAGGCCCTTGGGTATAAAAACGAGAAAAATGACCCTAAAGAAACTCGTAAACACCTGAGAATTTCAGTTTAGTTAAGATCCCGATGAAGAAAAAACAGGTCAACACGCCAGTTAACTTCAGACTCTAATAATTCCGATCAGCAATAAAACCAAACGAATTTTAGAAATTTCAAGAAGGAAGTCGATCGGAAATGGAAATGAAATATGCAAGTTATTCTATAACCAAATAAGTAATTAAATTAATAAATAGATCATAGTGTATAGTCTATCTTGCATTACAAACACTGCTTTGTGTTGTGTATATTGCANGTTTCTTTCATTTTTTTTTTATTGATGCCCAATCATTCATTATAAATTAGATTAAAAAATAATCATTTTAATTGAGTCGATTCTGTGTTAAAATGTAATTTCTTTTATATTTTAATCATTGAATATATATATATGAGTAAGTCTAACAGTTATATTTACTGAAAATTAGAAATTAAATTTGATAGTAATCGAACAACAAAATATATTATTACAGGATAGTTATTGTGAATAGTTCGATAAGTGAGTTCACTTATATATGTGATTGTTAATTCACAATCCGGTTGAGATCAGGTTACAATTTAGAGCACATATAAGAGTGGGAGCACCGAATGCAATCTAGTATTCTGCCAACTAAAGGATTCGCCATCCAGTTTGTTATTTATGAGAATGTACGTAGACGTCACACCCTTGTAATTAAGGCCGCAATGTCCTCAAAGGTGAATACAATCCAGGTGTTTCTATGATTACAAGGGTTGTACTACAAATACGTCTCTTAATCCTACTTGTAGTCATACTGCTTTTTTTTTTTCTTTCCTTGTGAGATTAAAATTGAAGATGAAATATTTTCTCCAAAATATAAAGTCGAATTTTTCGATTAACAGAATAGAAAATGTGATAAGATCGAGTTTCTTGTATACATTTGATAACATTCATCGTGATAAACTTTAGTGATTAATCTTTTTTGATTGAAAGAATCGAAAAAAAAATTCATCTAGTAATATTATAAGATTAATCTCTTTTAATTAATTAAAAATTAAGTAATGGAAATTTATTTAAAATCATTAAAAGTTTCAAAAGTAATGATTTAATTCATTTATTATTATATTCATTTATAATTTTAAGATTTTAAGTTAAAAATTTTAAATCGAATCAATGAAAATCTATTTGATTAGTGAATCTAGATGTAAATTTCTTTGTATTTTCAGATTTGATTCAAGTAAACTCTTGGATAATTATATTAACAGGAAATGTTAATCTTGTTAGTAAACAGAACGTGAACATGAAATTTACTGATGTCTCAATCAAGAAACGTAAATATTTGATTTTTATTACAAGAAAATCTTATATAAAATAGTACTTAACTCTTTTAAATAATATAGATATAAAGCACATATTTTAAAATTATCCGGATATAAAAAGACCCCATTTTATAGTTTAATTGGTGAATATCATTGAATTTCGCATTCCTTTCCATACGATTATTTATAGTTTTAAGCCCTTATAGTAGGCCTCTATGCTAAACATGAAGTGATCAATTTAATATTAGACCAAATATTATATTAAATACTCTGTAAATAGATCTATGTATATTATCTTATTATAAATCACATATTTTAGAATTTTTATTATAATTAACGAATTAGGAGAATCTAATTTTATACAAGTTTATTTTCTAAATTTGCATTTATTTAGTTTTTACAATGAGACTACGTCTCTTGGCCAATAAATGTCTCTCCACCATAGAAAAAATATATATAATTTTATAATTATCTTATGTTAAGCATTAATATCTGTATATAATAATTTTAATAAAATTATTTTTTGACATTAGAATTTGAGAAGTCGGTACGATAGAAGATTATAAATTCAAAACAGGTGCAATTCTACATTTCTCTTCCAAAATAATGCATTAGTTACTAAATTATCAACGTTCCATCTTCAGTTTAACAATGCTAAATGTTTCCCATTCGTCAAATTGGCATCTTGTCGTATCTTTCATATTACCAATCTACTAGATATTTGTTATCGAATCAAACCATGACTAAACGATTGAACCTCTTTCATCTCAATTCTCCTCTTATCCACTTTGAAACAGCTTTAAGATAGAAACAAATCACTGGTTTTGTCCAAATGATTTATATATACGGTATTCTAGTAAAGAAACCGATTTATAATAACCCTCGAGGCTAAATTTTTACATCTCTCTAAAATTTTTTCTTAATAGCTCAAAAGGAATCCTATCATGGAAGTAGAGAGATTGTATGTTGAGGCTCCTTTCCAATCATGTGACAAAATGACACTTTAGTTATCAGCAGTGATTAAGAGGATTCTGTAAATACTATCTATTAATTTCTCAACGAAAAACATTTTGTCACCTTCGAAGATGTAATTTGCGAATCTCGTTAGTTATTTCGTTTAAAACCTGAAGTGAGAGTTATAACGAAGATAAATGCTTTGATTAAATTCTTATGTTTTGTATAATGTAGCTTGTATTTTTATGAACTTAAAACATGGAATAAACGTAATTATTTGGTAAATATGAGGTAAGTTTACAGAATGTTCACTTCGATTAACTATTAAATTAAATAATTGAAATAGCGAAAGAGTTAACGATCTCTCTATATTCGTGATGTGAGTCATTCTGTTTAGACGAAACAACGAAAACGTTCTACTGAATTTGTAACGATTAGACCATTTGTTACATAATTAAAACTGCTTTTTTTAGGCAAATCGAGTTCTCTAATAAGGAAAAGCACACGAGAACAATAGCTTCTTATTCGATTTTTTTGAATTCTACCAATGAAGAAGATTCCTTATACAGGAGATGTGATTGATGCTCGGTGCGTGAGTATTTCTGATGTTTTGACCTTCGGAATCATTCATTGGTTCTCCGGGATCCCCTCTGAGAGTCACCAAAAATAGAGACCCTAAGGCACATATCTTGGAAAATGTAGACTGTAAAAAAAAACCACAATGGAAAAAAGCTATTTTTCACACTAACAAACTTCTGTTTTTCTTTGCATTCGTTCTATTGGAGACTACAGGTTATGCGTTTAGGGTTAAACTCGAAAGATGCCGTAGGGATAACGTGACCGAAGATATAAAGATGATTCTTAGAGGAGGGAGAAAACTGACGGAAGAGAAGGGGCAGGGTAGAAACACAGAAGGCCGGACCTCCCCCGTTGTTGGGGTTCGATTGGGGACAGCAGATAAATTAGATTAAACGTGCCAAGAATAACATAGTTACCACAAAGCTTTTAATAAAATGATTCCAATTCATAAGCAGTTGTCGTTTTCGGTAAATTCAGGTAATAAAACTGAAGATGGGACGGGCTATCTCTCTTCGAATATCTTTTTCAGTCTTCTTTATAACTAAAATTTAGATACAAGCTTGACTCGACTCAACCCAAGCCGAGTTTAATACAGTATTTTATTCTTAAAACCATACTTTTGATAATAAGAAACAACTTTTTAAACTTTGAAATTTTAAGTTTACATTAATATATATTTTATTGCTTTACCTACAAATCCGTATATTTAGTTGATTATCCCACAATAGGCTATATTGTGACCGAGTCCAGTAAACTCTTAAACCATTTATTTCTGTATGAAGATGCTTATTAAATGAATTTGAAAAACTTTAAATATAAATACGTACCACAGTATATAATTATATACCGTAGCATGTGTTTTTATTTAATGGTTTCTCGAATTCATTGCTTATATTGAGATTATCTCATAAAGAAAATGACAGAGTTGCATAATTTGTGAACAGAACACCCTCTGACGAAAAAAGTTTCAGCGCCAAATAAATAATGGTGTCGAATCACGAAAGGGTCATAGCGAGTCGCGAAAGGTTGGCATTTTTGTGTTTTTTATCACCCATTAATCGAAAGGATGCGATAAGATCTCAAACTCGTGCCTTGCTTGTGAATGCCAATACTAACAACGATTTCACGCCGATATGTCTCCAGTTATTGCTTCCTTTTTTGATATTTGATGTTCATTTATTTTTACCTTCTACGAAAGTATCTTTATAAACGTGATGAAATGCTTCTTATTTTCTTAAAAATTTCTTCATATTACTAGAATAATGACAAAATAGGACACATCAAGAATTTTTAAATCCTTTTTTTGCTATTATTAATACAATTATCATTTCAATTTTAAGTTAATTTTTTCTTGTTGTTCTCCAATAAACTCTGCAAGAACATTTCAAATAACTTTATCCTCTTTTTCTTTTTTTTCCCTTAGACAAAGAATATTATTATAGAAAAGTAAAGAAGTTAGATTCGTCTGCGAGGCTCTTAAACCCTTAAGGATTCAGTATTTTTAATTATTTGTGGAAAGAATTAACCTTAATTAGGTTAGATGATAAGCAAATATGAACGATAATCAGAAAATAAAACCACGTGTCGAATGTCTGTCCATTAAAATATTGTAAAGATCCAATGGAATTTAGATTCTCTTATATTTTAACGGAGTCATAAAGCCACAGAAATGGCAACAAAACTCATTTGTTCTCCGAGTCAGCTCAGGAATTTCCATGGCTCGTAGATGGTTAATTCGTATATTTCGATGTTCCGTGTCTCATCATCAGACCGCTCCTATTGTGACTCATAACAAAACCTTTGATGAGCATGAATAAAGCTTTTTTAATGCCCACAGGACAGAGATTATATAAATATATAAGAGAAAGATACAGAAAGTTTTTGTAAAATAAAGGGCTTTTGATGTCATTAAGATTTGTAAATTGCTTAAACACGAAAGCTTCCAAATCCCGCATTCATTAAGGTCAATTTAACATTCATTGACTTTAAATGAGAAAGAAAAGCCTCCATTAAAAGTTTATTATTCTTGATTTAATACATTTCAATGCTCTAGCTTGGTTAATTGCTTCAAAATCGTTTTTCTTTTCTTAGTTTGTAGTTTAACAGGCTATATCAGGGTTGGGTGAAATTAAAGTGACAAGTTTCTGATTTTATCACATCAGAATCATTTGTCGAAATGGTTCTGCGTTGGCGAATCAATATCTACAAATATATCATAGGTAACTTAATATACTAGTGTTACGCAGTCAAATATTAATAATTTAGATCCGTCGAACGATCTTAAACTTGAACTTTAGTGACACAATAAAAGAGTCAATTTTATAAAACATATTTTGATATTGATTAAAACATAATCGTTTTATTTTTCACTAATAAAAATAGTCTCTTTACATGTAGAAATATCGAATGATTTCTATACAAATTTAATGTAATGTTGACTCATAAATTTTTTGTCTTATTTATAAATATCGGTCGTCTATTTAAAGGAATTTATATATTCCTTTTAGAAAAATCAAATTTTTAAATCTTTACTGTAATTTATTGTAAATTAAGTAGGCCTATGTTGAAATGTAAACAAAGAGCGTCATTATTTGTTGGTTTAACGAATATTTTGAGTGAATATAACAATTTATTTTAAATTTATTTAAAATATAAAATAAGTATAAAAACACTTATTACTTCTCTCAAAATTATTCCGAATTGATGTTCTTCATGCAAAATTTTTTTTTCGTTTTAATAATTAATTTTTAAGTTCTGTTTAATATACTTATCGTTTACTTGGTTTGTAACATGTGCTGTTATTATTGTTATTTGGCTAAAACTTCAGCCAAATATTTAAATTTCAAACTTTCCTTTCATAGAAAATGAGCGAATTTCTCTATAATAAGTTAACAATTTCCTTAAACTGTGCTGTAAACAGTTATTTTGTGTTACATATTATGAATCTATAAATATGTTAAGAGTTTTCCGATGAGTGAAATTTAGTAGTGAAATAATTTCATGTTAATGTTTTTAATTAGAAAGAGAATTTGTTTCAGTTTGAGTTAAAGGTTTGTGACAATGTTTATGTTTGGATATTTCGTATTTTTGTTCAAAGATCAGCAAAAACGCGGTAGCCATTAAGTGATTTCCGTTCGTCAGAATAGCCTGAAGCTTAGTAAGTCGGCGGTGCTGCGGGCCAAAGGCCGCACGTCAGACGGTAACCTGTGATTTAGCTGGGTCTAATTGCAGCGATCTGGCATAGGGCGGGTTGACGGCCCCAGACAGAAATCGAGTCCCTCCTCCGTCTCCCGCCAGGTCAGCTTTTAATTGAAAAACTCCTGCTCCGGGAGGGAGAGAACAGACGCGATTAATGATCTATTCCCACGGCATGCCGGGAGCCATATTTTGGTCGTCGGGAATGTCGGGAAATTTCTATACCATCAACAGATGGCCCGAGTCAAAAAAAGGAACGGCCACCGACAAAAGACTATCGAAATCTTCAAACGCAGATGCTTCGAGAAATTCCAAAGATAACGAATGCATTTTGATTAATTCAGCAGGACAAACATGAAAAAATGAAATTCGGATAATTAATTTGCTTTTATAAAAAGTACTTCTTCGCGAAACTAAATGATCAAAGTGATTGATCGTCAATAGAATTTCTGACGTAAAAACGCTGCAAATATCTTATTTAATTAATTACTATTAGTTTTAATGACGGAACTTAAAGAGCAGCTCTTATTGTTCTCTATTGGCAATAGGAAGGAAAATAATTATTGAAATTAGTTTTATAGCCTTTATTTTAAATCTATAAATCAGATTTTTAATTTACTAATCAGATCGACTATAATGTTTAAACAGATAAATTTATCTAATAAGTACACCAGACTATTCAACTTCCGATATGAATAATTATATAACTTACGTATTTTTTAAAAATTATTCTAGCTAAAATAGTATAAAATTATTTACAAAAAAAATAGCTCTTACGGAAGTGATATTGCAATGTTAAAAACATTCATCAAATATTTAATCTTTTAAACATGCTCGTCGGTAAGTAAATATGACATTAAGTAATTTATTTTTGAATTTATACATCATGAAGTATATCATATCTCATATAAAAAATTTTAAAGGTGTATGAAAGCATTTTTTAGGGCCAGTCTACAGACCCGTCGGCACTTGAATAACATAAAAAAAGTTCCTGTTTCTTTACAGACGACCCGCCTTTTGTGATCGATCTGTTGAATGGAATAGCTTAAAGTTAAGAAGATAAATTTTCTAAACTTGTAGAATATTTTTTTAAAATAAGGATTTATCCTACTACTGAAGTTAATACAGAAAAACAATTTACATGTGTCAAATAGTCCAAAAAAAATTCATTAAGTTGCTGATTTCGAATTTAATGCTGCTTTCTTTTTATCTATCGATAAGTTTTGTGTATATTTTTTAAAGTTTTAATTACTATATGCATTAAAAATGAAATTTATAATAAATTTAAAAATAAATAAAAATTCTCTTTATGGCATGTGTTTAATGGTATAATGAATCATTTAAACCTTCATGTAGGGATGGATCGTTTTATATTTTGTTTAATTATTAATGAAATGTACAGTACTTGATTAATGTAGAGGATTTAATAAGATTTAAAATTATGGATAGTAAAAATTCAAAACTTTATTATAAATTGTTCAGCGTGAGCAGCTGATCAAAAGACGAGATAGACGAGTAAATAAGATAGAAAATGATGTCTTTCTACCCTAGTAGCTTTAAGGATTATCAATTTATTATATGACAGGAAGGTCGTTTTTGACTCTCCTCTTGTACCGTTAAATCTTATCCATCAGAGTGACATCGACTCGATTTGTCCTTTCTATCTTCCCCAGTGTTAATGAGACATTCTTGCGAGATTCCGATCTACAGTGGAAGATAGCGATTGGACAAATTGCTAGGACCACTTAATCACGAACTGATTCAGACCAAGATAGACGCTCTTCTTTCCTACTTCGATAACCAGATAGACTCCTTCGTTAGGCTCATCATTCGGATGACGAAACAAATTAATCCAGCGTAATCCAATTACTTTCTCGGGAGCAGGTGCGAAATTTTAGAAGCTGCGATGATTAATAGAAGTTTTTTTGGGAAGATGCGATCTTTCCTCGCAGCTGACAAAGCCGCGAATTCCCGAGATGCAACTCTTCATCCTTGGCTGTACGCCTACTTGTCTAGCGAGTGAGAAGCGACTGTTCGTCCCCATAATTATCGGTGCCTCCCACTTCTCCGCTCCATAATTATCAAGTGTCACCTGTCTAATTGGCCCGCCGGCCTTTCGTTCCTTCTCCGTGATGCTCCAGGCACAGGGTTAGATTCGACGTCCAACCTAGATTATTCAGATAGCGAGGAATGCGCCAATGAATTATGACCAGTCATCGAATGTCCGCAGATCAAATGAGGCCCTTGGGTATAAAAACGAGAAAAATGACCCTAAAGAAACTCGTAAACACCTGAGAATTTCAGTTTAGTTAAGATCCCGATGAAGAAAAAACAGGTCAACACGCCAGTTAACTTCAGACTCTAATAATTCCGATCAGCAATAAAACCAAACGAATTTTAGAAATTTCAAGAAGGAAGTCGATCGGAAATGGAAATGAAATATGCAAGTTATTCTATAACCAAATAAGTAATTAAATTAATAAATAAATAGATCACAGTGTATAGTCTATCTTGCATTACAAACACTGCTTTGTGTTGTGTATATTGCATTCTATATTATTAATAAATCATTCTAAATAAATTGTTTATATTTAAAAATAAATAACGGTTTGAGAATTCAATTAGATTCTTAATATACTACAAAATTCGAAAACGTTTCTGTAAGGTAATTAATTGGAAATTAAACATCTGTTAGAATCGATTGTAGTTAACCAATTGTAATTTCGACATTATATTTACTTTGGATTAACAATTTCTAAAATATTTAATTAAAAAATATCTTCATCGAAGCGTTAATTAAAGCATTAGAAATAATTCAAGCATATCCAATGCATCTTATCCAACGAATAATTTACTGCAAAGCGAGTTGTCCTCGACGCATCCGTGCTTTGAGGAGAAGCTCGCTTTCATCGACTACGTATAAAATTAATCTAATTAAACTTTTTATAGTATTTTAAATGTAATTATTTATTAGGTAATGTAACTTCTTAACGCTATTTAAATTTTAATTATAATATAAGAAAATTTCTTCAATTTGACTGTAGATAATTCAAATGATAAAATGTAGTATTTTTTTGCGAAATAATTTATTTAAATTTATATTCAATACACAACGTATTCTATTAAAATGTTAAATATTATTTAAATTTACTAGAATAAAATCTAAGAAAGCGCTGATTCGTAACTTGACAATTTCTCGAATTCTGTTTCTATTAATTAAAATCTAATAAAAATTTTTTAAAATTATATTTAGAATTGATTTAAATATAGTAAATGAAATAAATAAAAATCAGAATTATTTTTGTTGGCTTAACTTTGGATGGTTGTTAGTCTTCAAATAGTGACCCTATTCTCAACTGACAAGAGTCCGGTTGGGATAACGTTCTCTCAGAATGACAAACGATGGGTACGTTGCCAGTTCCGGGAAGCCCGGGGCCACCAGGAGCTAATTGTCACGGTGATGTATGCCAAGCGGGCTAATTGGGACCGACCCGGGTTAGGGTTAGCAGTGTCTTTCCTCCTCCGCGCTGACAGTTCCCTCACCTGGCAGGTCACTCGGGGTCGACAGTACCGCCTCCCACTGCTCGCTCCGATGTGCCGCTGCTGCTCGTCTCTACAGCCTCTAACAAACCATAGGTACGGCTCACATATACAATACATTGTATAGAAAGTTAATAGAAGATTAACTTTCGTTTTAAAACCGAGTTTAAATTTCAGCACTCGTTAATCATCTACAAACACTGGAAATTGTCGTTTACTCCGTGAAACAAATTTGTAGTTTTTTTTTTTTTTTTTTGCTTTATTTTCGTTTATTTTAGTAATAAATTTTATTTTACATATCGAAAAATTCATTAAATCTTCTAAAAAATTTAATTATTTAAAATTTTAAATGGTTTGTTTAATTAAAATTTGAAACTTAATACATTTGTTTTGTATCAATTCTCTTGTTACTTTCCTTCCAGTAATTATTTCTTACGCCAGTTTATTCATTAATGAAATGTAATTTGATTATTTATCATCGCGATTTAAGGTCCATATACAAAATAAACGATTACAATTTAACGAACGTTTAACCTATTAATTTATAATGAATACTTTAATTATAAGTTTATATACAATACACAACTGCTTATACTGGTTTATATAGATGATTCATTATTATTTATAAGTGTTTATAGCCGTGGTTATATAATAATTCAGTAATGATAAATTTAATTGAAACGTCTTATATTCCGTACGATAAATTATTTAAATAGTAATTGCTGTAATTAGTAAACTAACAAAGCATTTCTGCTATAAAATAAGTGTAAAAGTGATAGGACGTGTTTCTTATCAATCAACTGTTAAATATGTTATCAAAAGCACGCTTAAATGATACAAAATACAAGTAGACTTAATTGTAGAGATACCAACTATCTATAGAATAAATTTACGAATTGGATACAATATTTCATAGAATGTTGTAGTAAAACAAACGAAAATCGAATAGTTGTAGTGTGACGAGGTTATCTCTATAATTATCTCAAGGTTAAGGACACATTGACAACTATAATTGAGTAAAAAAAAAAAAAAGTCCTCTTAATATCACAGTACCATTCGTCGTTCAAAATATTTTAATTGTTAGTTCCTTTCATCGCCAAGTAATTGTAGAGTACAAACGTAAGAAGAAAAAAGAAAAAAGATTAAGTAATTAAATGATCTTTAACACTACTTTTTGAAGTTTACATTTCAACCTTTATGAGATGAACACACAGCGTAAGGTTATTCCCTATTTCTAAGTGATTTAATTAATTTTTTATAATTATATATTTTTTTTCGAAAATTCAATTTAAAGATGATTGATCTTCCGTCAAAAGTCAAATTAATTAAATAAAATAAACCTAACTAAAGAATAAGTAAAGTAATTTCATCGAATTTAATTTGTCTTGCGTAACCATGTTGAATTTCGTAACTAATTATTTTGAAATTTTACAATACATTATTCGAAATCTGAGTAAAATTTCAAGAACAAACCACTTTTTATATATAAATTAGTTAACCTGTGCTTCATTAATAGAATAATTAAGTCTTCTAATATGGTTTGTGAACAAGTTAAATGTAAGCATAAAGAAATGGAAACTAATAACTATAAAATTAATCATATTTACTGTGATTTAATGCTTTTTAAACTATATTTTCTGCAATTTCCAGGAAAAAAAATTAGAAAATTAATTTTTCTCATTAACAGCAGCCTAGAGCCAAAATAAAAATTAAAAAAGTAATAGTATAGACCCTTCGTCCAAGGACAAGACACAAATTGTCACGCAAATCTTTAAGTATAAGCAATCAAAATAATATATATATATATATATATATATAGACCTATATATATATTTTTTAGTATTTAATTCGAATAAATTGTTGGAAAAAACTGTAATTTCTTGAACAAATAACCATGTGGTTGTCTAAGAGATTATTTACACATTATATTCGACAATAAATAACACACGACGTCGAATATAACGTGTTCGAGAACATATATTTATAGATTCTTAATTGATTCAAGATTGTATCAATAGTTTCATATTTGCATTTCTTCGTGATAATTAGCATCGGAGCTAATGCTTTATATTTGCGTTTCTAGATAACAACTAAGTAATTTACATAATATTTAGCGATTATCATAGTCTCAGCTTTGATAATATTATTGGCTATCATCATCATCATCATCATCATCATCATCATTTCGATTAAAAACCGGTCGTGAAATAGCAGTAGAAACCAGTTCGTACTAATAATAACGTGGCTCTCCGACGATTAAGTGTTCACGGATCATATATGTAAATATTATTTAATTTTCTTTACATTATATAATTAAATATTACCCGATATGGCAAAATAGTCGGATCCATTATAACGTGGGCTTGAGGTAAAATGTTATTTATGAACTTCATAAATAAACATATATAAATTTAAATACTCGGAATCGATAATTATGAATTTCTGAAAAGGAATTTCCTGGAAGAAACCGTAGATGAGGTGTAACCCGAGAATAAGACAATGGAGAGCAAACATTCACCCTGCCAAAAAATGGCACACCCCATTTAGCCCCCTTTCTGTTTTAATGTAACAATTATATCTCAATGCCGTAATTTATTTATCGAATCGCTGTTACATCTAAGTTTTATATTGTTATACAACTTAAGCATTAAGATAAAGTTAGAAGTCTCTTTCATTAGTTAGCAGTTAATGTGGCAACTCTTAGAGTTTTATAGGAATTTTATAAAAGTGCAAAAACCATTATATTAAAGATAAAAAATAAATAAAATTTTAATAATTGTCGATATAAAAAGAGGTTTTATTAGTAATAATTGTAGATTTTTCGTTTTTTTTTTTCTCTTTTTTTTTGTGAGATGTCTCCGTAGAGAAGAGGTGGATCACTTATTGACGATGTCGGCGACGCTAGAAGTAGGGCAAACCGGGTGATTTAACAATTTCCCAATTGGAATTTTTCTATTTTGTCCTAATATATCCGGAATAACATGATCTACATTCAATTTTTATATAATTACAAAGCGTTTTCACATCTAGATGATAATTTTTTTTCCAATTTTCTTCGTTTCTATCTCCTTTGTTATATTATAATATCAATAGTTTGGGATTCTTAATATAAAAACTTTAAAAATTTCTAATATAAATTTCCAGATGAAGTAGTAAAAACTAACTTAATAATTAATTCAAACCATTTTTGTGAGATATGCAAAATAATCGTAGCCTGTAATAAATTCTTCATTAGCATATTGCACAAGAATTTTTCTATTATTATAATATTTTCAGGTGACATTTTATTATTTCTCAAAGAAAATTTAACATAAAAAAAAATAATAATTTGCATTGACTTTCGTAAAGAAAGCATCTTGTGTAATCCGGTCGTACAAATAAAGCTTTATGTCTCAATTAAGTCGACATAGTTAAGTGTATGGGGGATCCTATGGGGCGACAAATGGAGGACATGTCCCTTGGGTTACATCAGGGAGACAGATCTCCGTGGGATGTCCTTAAGAGGTAGACACCCTGTTTCTATTTGCATGAAAACTCAGAAATCATTCAAAACGACACGAGTGCTGTGGGAGGATGGCGACGGTGTGGGCGATCGGTATTTTTTTGCTACAAAACGCACATTACTGGTGACATAAAGCGAATATTTTCTAAATCTAATGTTTCTATCAGTAAAATACTCTCAAATATTTAATAAATTTTAAGGATAAGTTACTGAAATTCCAAGAACTATTAATCCTTATTACTAGATGTACTATATCTTATAATGTCTTCTTAAAAAACATTCACCTTATCCGGAATTAGGTTCTGGAGTTAATAACCTCTTTATTATACTTCTTCCGGATTATTTCTCCTGAAAACGTCGTGAAAATTGTGAAAATTACTAACTTTACCAATATTGCCGTTTCTGTTAATTAAGCCAAGAATGTTAATTAAACTTAATAAATTTTATTCTTAAATATAATTAGTCTTTCGTATAAATATAGTATAAACATTTTCAGTTATTCAAATGAAGACACTTAAAATTAATTTTAATGCAAGGTCTATATAGAAATTCTATTATTATATAAAAAAAAATTTTTATTAATCATATTATACGTATTTCAGTAACGCGAAATGGCTATGAGAATACAAATTGTTGGGTTGCGGTTGTATTATCATGATTAAAACTATAAACTAACAATTTAGGTCGCGTGATTTTTGATCGTGATTTAAGAATATGATTTAAAATAGTTTAAATTTCGATTAAAGTGTGGTTTTACAGATCAAAATTTAATTATCAGATAAGATTAAGCTATAAAATAAATATATATTATAGGTTAGGAACATAATTGTATCATTAAAAAAGTGACCAAATCGCCAAAATAGGGATAGATTTTAAGAGTGAGTGAAAAAAATGCGACTAAAAGAGCTAAACTTAGATTATTTTTGGAAAAATTGTTTATACATTGACCTTTAAATTGATTTTATTGCATTAAAAGACCTATAAAATTGTTTTATTTAAAATTTTATTCTATTTTTGAGGGTTAAACAGAAGTACGGGACTGTCCCGGTTGTGATGTGTGGTCACCGTAATCACGAAAAATAAACTGTTTATATCATTTCTAATTATTATTATTTTTTTGCATTTTTTTGTTAGAAGGTTAACATTTTAATTAGAGATTTATTTCCCCCTTAGAATTTTGCATATTAATATAATACTTTTATTGTATACCTTTCGGGTTTGGAGAATAGCTCTTCCTACATTACATTGATTCGGTACAAATGTCCACAGGAGTTAATCTCTTTCTCTAAGAGGTGATAATCTTTCCAATTATAAGTAAGGAGTTTACTTAACTGGCTGAATAACCGGAGGGTGCTTCGGAACTGTGAATGGGTCATAGCTCGTGTTGCCGCAGAGTATAGAAGGATCATTTGTCATGCCGCAAATCAGAGCTGTCCGGACAACGCCCAGTGGTTCACGGCAACATATAGTTAGGGCAGTTTCACGGTGCCAAAAATGAGGCCACCAACAATTTCCCTAACGCTACGAGTATAGGGGGAAAAAATTCGCCTAGACTTGGTTACGAATCGAAAAACAGAACTATTATATGTCACTGTATATTATCACTGTCTTTTTCCGATTCCAGTATTATTGATGATTTCCCCATTGAAAAACATGTGGGGATAATTTATTAATAATTTTTATTGTTAGTGAGGAAAAAGGCGTATCAGTAATGAATAAAAAACAATTGTCCTTGGCATTGAATTAACTATACTTTTTGTATGAATAACAGTTCTTATTCGCTTCCTTTTTCAATCATTTCTTATTTGCTGTTTTAAATAATAATTAATTTAAAACATTAATTAACTAATTAATTTCGAAATATAATAACTGTTCTATAGCTCATAAAATATCATATTTTTTTTATATTATTTTATTTATTTATTTATTTACTTTGCAAAAGTTTCTTTCCCATTTTACACCTCTTCTCATTTTAATCGTGACTACATTGACCTTCTTTTCCCTTCATTTGAATATCCCATTCCATTTAAATATATAACAAATAACAGTTTTCTTATAAATGAATATTTAATTTTCATAAATTTTATTTTTAATGTAAACGAAATAAAAATAATTTTTTTGCTTTATTTAAAATGTTTTATTTAAATTTAATATTTAATTTGAATGGAAGTTCGAAATTAATAAATAAATTTATTTGCTTATAAGCTTAATATCTAACATAAATACTTAATGTTTATAAGTGAAATATATGGATTTACTTTCTTAAATTAACAAGGTAGCAATTTTAAATTAATTTAATCATTAATGAATTTTTAATAAGTAGTAAGCCTACTATTATTTTCACGACATTATCATTTCCACTTCGCCTACACAAATTTCGTTCTTAGTTCATAGGGCATCTACTGAATTACGTCCATCTCGTGGGCCGTTATTTCATCTTCTCTTGTTAATTCTCTTAAATGGAAATTTAAGAATAGTCCACACACATATTTAATGTAAAGGAAATAAAGTAAACTATAGAAACTACAAAAAATTAATTACTCTTACTACACAAAAAATATTGTAATTTTTTTTAAATTAAAATATGATAAAGCCTTCAGGAAAAAAAGGCTTTCGTGCAAATATATCTTATTAAATTTGTCAATAATTTAATATTTATTATAAAACATGAAAGCATTTTTCTCTATTGAATCCCTAAGGTGAATTCGTTTCATCAGAGTAGTGAACACTTCTACGTCAATTGACGTCATTTTTACCTTCTTTGTAATGAGGAAGTGTCACAATACGTCAACTTGACGTAAAAGTATACATTATTTTGACAAGACGAATGCAACTCTAATTATAGAAGATAAAATAAACCGAACTTGACATTTCTGATTAATAGATTAATTCAAAAATGATGACAATTTAACAATTTTAGTAGATTATTTCGTTGTCATGTATTTAAATTAATAAAAACATTAAAAACTTATATATCCTGTTTATCATAACTTATTTGTTTATTCGAATATAATATTTTTCTTCTATAGCAATTAAATAAATTAATGCAGCTTTATTTTAATGATTTAATCTTCGTTATTTATTATATTGTACTTAATATAACACGATTAATGATACCTGAATCTAAAACCTGATTATCGCGAATCAACACTATTGAATCCTGTCATATAGCTATGGGCTATATAGAAAGAATTTAGTTTAATCTACTTCGGTTAGACAAACTCGAATAAATAATAAATATAATGCCTCGATCCCAATCTATTCGTGAAAAATCACTTTGTCTGAACCGATTGGATTCGAATCTAGAATCCTTTAGGTGATAGAACGTAACACGCGACTATACAGACTATTATCTGGATCTGTAAGTAATTATATAATAAATGATAAGAGCTGGTATTCATAAAAAATCTTGTAGTCATTTTTATTTAACTTAATATTGCATGCTTTGCTTTGGTTATCGACTTGGTTGTAATTATACGTGTACAATACATATAGAGAATAATAGATTTGTTAAAAAATTACAATTTTTAAAGGGTCTTATATAATTCCTTGAGTGTAGCAGTTTAATTATAAAATTAATCCAATTTTCATTTAGGTTACTCGATGCTTAATGAAGTTAAAGTGAAGTAGAAAAATTTGGTTATTTTTCCTCTTCGTTCGTCTTTTGTAAATCTCGCTCGATGAAAAAAATTGAAGACAAATTTCATTTAATTACTAAAGGAATGGGAGCAGTTAATAATAGACGGTTCTCAGGAGCGTCATCGTTCCTCCGGTTTTGCCAGCAGTTTACGTTATGTGTGAATAACGCCAATCTATTTCCATATTGTTATCGTTAGTGGGAGGGAGCTATCGCGTCCATTCAGTGAGGGAGGAAGCGTGGGCGCGTGGCTGCACCGCCCACGAACGCAATCTTCGTTAGCGAAGGACACTTGGCGTAGGTGAGATTTGTTTACCGGTTGCTGGCGAATCTGGTGCTTCCTGATAGCTGACAGAAATAAAGCGGAATTTCAATTACAGTGTCATCATCAATCCTTTCTCTTTGTTTTCTGATTAGATACCTATGACATGTCATAGGATAACTTTCAACTAAAAAAAAGCATACTGTAAGGTTAAGGGACTGTAAGTTACTCTTTCAATCGCCTCTGAATACAAATATAAATCTAACATTCTATTTTTATTATTCATTCATTTTCATTTTTAAATTTTAATTCTGCAGTAAGCCTGTAAAATTCTAATTGAATCTTATAGCTAGACTGAAAACAAAAACAATTCTGTAGAATAAAAATTCGTATAATAGAAAATCTGCTAAAGAAAAAATCACAATGAATACTTTTCAGAATTTTGATATGGACAGCCCAGTAAACGTAATCTATTACAAGGATAATTAAGGTTAATTACCCCTACCAGTCTCTCTATCTGTCCTTAAGTGAACTGACTACTAAGCAAATGCATTAATGCTTTTACTTTCCCTCTGATCACGATATCGATTATGAAAAAAATCTCGTTTCGTCCGAGTATCCTTAGCTAAGGTGAGGTCAATGCTACACAAAAGTAGTTTGTTAAGCGCGATAATTAAACTTCTATTCCCGAACATTCCTAATCCTTTAACAACTTTCGGGTCACATCTCATTTTTCTTGATGGTATCAGCCAGATTGTCTGCATTCGTGATTCTTAGAAGATGCGATCTACCAATTAAAAAAACACTAACGTTGATCTATAAAAATTTAAATAGTTAGAAATCTGTGAAATTTGTTATATTGCAACATTTTTATGAAGGCGTTAATTCAGTTAATTGTATGCAAAAATAGAAAGATCGATAGAAAACTATCTATTCTATAAAATTATTTTATGCTAAAAACATTATAATTAACTTTTCTTATAATGAATCGAATATATATATATAATTGACATAAAATTTTGTACACTGGTTAAAATACTATGTAACATAAATATATTTGAGTATAGATATTTAATCATATAAAGATATTAAGCTTAATATATATTAAATAAAATTATTATTACACATATTTATATCATAGGTAATAATAATAATTTCATATTTAGAATTAATATTTAGGCTATAACATTAGGCTATATATATGTATATTGCACATAAAAACTATTATTACACATATTTATATAATTTTTCTTCAGGTTAAATTAGTCAAAATTAGTCTAATTTAAAAGTAAGCTAATAATTAAAAGCTACGTAGTACTTATCGAATATTAAATCCAATTCGTTTGCATTAAAAGATAGTTGTCTGTCGGTAACTCGCAATCATAAAATGTAAGTAAAATAGATTTTGCAACCTAAGTTGAAATATATAAAAGTTTATTACTCCGACTGCAATTAATTTCACGTGGGATTTCGACCCACACAAAACTTTAATCAAATGTATCTACTTTATCACCAACAAAAGTGCCATCGATATACGCAGTTATTTTGATTAATTTGTAGATTTATTTACTTGTTTACTTCGAAAGCTGCAAACTGTGACTTTTTATGGACTCGCTTCTTCGGAATCGAACGATATAATGACAAATAAGAACGCCAATAGATTTCAAATAAACTCTTCTTCCCTAAGGTTAAAAAGTTCTTACGATTTATTTACCCATTTATAAGAACAACTTAGTCGCTATCGAGGATGAAGAAATGTCAATTATTTATTATAAAGTAAAACGAATTCTTTCTAGAATATAAATAATGAGAAACTAATCACTTACACAGCATATCTATAAAATAGAAAAGAATTTAAAATAATGACGTAGAGTAGAAATTCTATACAGGAATCGCAAAATCTTAATAGGCCTACTCTGTTGATGTGAGTAGAGGCATACTAATCCGAAGGATGATCTCACCAGTATGACAAGCGTTGTGATGAATATCTATCTCAAGCTGTAGCCAACCCGTTTGACAAAGCATATCTAGTTTAAGATGTGTTCATTATAACACATCTTAAACCAGACATTAGATTAATATAGGTTATATAATTCTGATTTCATCTGTAGTATATAGAGATGTGCCAATTGAGTAAATGTGTATATATGATTTAATATATGAAGAAAATAATTCAAATGTATACTAGATATTTAAAAAAATTGTATTTTCTAACGATATAAATCAACCTTCTTCAGTTGGCGACCCCCTTTCTGTATACTGGAAGACCGTGACATTACTCTGAAGTACGGTTCGCGATCTTCTGGGGGTCGCGACTTACTAATTGAGAAACTCTGATAAGTATGTAGATAAGCGAAAAGAATATAGTTTAACCATTAAAATGATTGTTTCTCCGTTGATTTTTACAAAAATATTTTTTACATTTTACATAAAAATGTTTCAAAGAATGCATTTTATCTAATGTTACAAAAAAGGATTTTATGAATGATGTAAAAGCATAACGGGTTTTTAATACGTGATGGAATTCTTTCATAAAGAGAACCAGACAAAAAGTGTAGCTAGAAACTACATCCTTAGGCGTTATTATTGTAATTTTTAAAAAATGTAAATTATTTATTGATATTCCAACATATTAAACTAAATGAATATACAAAATTTCCGGGTTTTACGAACTTGATTTACTATTTTGTTTTTTACTGATTAATGAAAAATTTTAAAGATATTATCGATGTTTACGAGCATATTTCTTAGAAAAAAGGATGTAGAATACCCATTTACACTCATTGAAGTCAATTTTATATTTGGACTCGATTGAATATGAAAAGTGCTCACGCTATTTAAACCCTTGGGCTAGAATGATAAAAGCAAATGGTTTGGATAAAGAGTAAAAGAAATTTAATCATCATTTTCAAAAAATTAAGGAAAACTATAATTAAAGTCATTATTAAGATTTATACAGTTTACGTTTTTCTGCCTTCATCACTTATGTAAAGTATTTTTTACACGACTTCTAACAAGGCAATGAATCTGTTGTGCAGAGTGCTAATGGAGGGGTACGATAAAGAACGGGTTGGCTAGAGCATTACTCGTTATAATTCTGATTTTAGACTCGGAATAAATTATTGTTCTCGACAAATAAGAGGACTCAAAACTATTATTAAAAACGAGTTATACTTTTCACTTAAAGGAAAGGATATTCGAAACTGCTAAAGTTTGATACACGAAACTTCCATTCATAAACCATTATTCACTTCATCCTGAAGTGAAAAATGGTTTATGAATAGAATGACTTTATTGTTGACATTTTGAACCTATCCGTCATGTTAAACAAAATAGATAAATAATAAATGACGACAAATTATTTTAATTATTATGAAGGTAAAATTTCATAGTCATGCTCAGTTTTCATTTAGACTAAATTAAACAATTTTCAAAATCTTAATTATTATAAATGACAAACAATTAATATTAATAATACGGTTTGCAGATAATCGTAAACGATATTCGTGTAATTTGAATGTTATGAAGACAAGTTAGTAGAAAATTATTGAATTTTGAGTTATTTGAGAACTTTCTATATAATTTTTAATTACTTTAATGTGTTTCTGGCGGTATTTAGTAAATAATAATACATATTTAACAAAATATAGAATATTTTTAAGTAAAATTTCATGATATAAAAAGAGCGCCTTGCTCATTCAGATTTACATGTTTTCAAGTTTATTAAAACAAAAAGCGAATATTTATATATTCATTTATTGCATTAATATAAATTATTTAATTTTAAAACATGACCGCAGAAAATACAAATTTATTTTTCACTTAAAGCCTATATTGCAATTAATTTCAGTTTTTTTCACGTGAAATATAACAATATATGATATGTGACATATCGTCAATTAAAACAACTTTATTGTAAATGAATTTAAAAAGTTGTGAGTTTATATATAAAAATTTTGACTTGTTATGATTTAAACTAATGTATTAATGAATAAGAGGAAAAGGTTTACGTATCCAATTCATCAGCGAGCGCTGAAGTGAGAAATACTTCACAAAGAAGTGGAGGAAGCAAAGAGCTTGCACGAGTAGCATATCGATGAGTCGCCGCAGGACCAACAGCACGACACCCCATTTATAAAGTTGCATTAACGGAACCTAAATGCTAATTTTAAAAATTCGGTGAGCCTTGATTATAAGTCTCTTGTGTACTGTTTAAAACAAACTCTTCACTTAGTAGTCTGTAGCTATCCCACTGCAATCGTGACACAGTTTGAAAAACTTCTATACATTCTACAAATATTGCTTTTATCTGGCCAAACTATCGATTAATTATGCAATTAAGAAATTTCTTAAAACGTCTATATTAAAAGTTGCTAAGCCCGAGGCATCTTAGACTAGAATTAGATTGATAACTTTGGATATACACTAGTGGATGAGAAATAAAAAAGTTTAAGCGATTAATAATTTCAAAATGTCTATCATTAACGGTGTAAATGAAACGGCCTGATCTGAAATTGTTTTTTTAATTGATTTTTAGATTAACAGAATGACAATTTTGGTCACGAAACCTTCCACAGAATAAAATTAGCGTGAAGTTCGCAGGGTAGCTTCATTATATTGAATTCTATATCATATAGGCCTATTATATATATAGCAATAATTATTCTCGTACAAAGAACAAGAATGAATTTTATTTGCCAAAACTTCGTATCCATTAAGGCATTCTTTATATGTCAAATTCAGTTTTGAAGGTGAACAACCGAATACTATCTCGATTTATGATGCTTCTCTGCAAAAGAAGCGGTGGAAGACGTGACCGGAAAACGAGGATTGTTGAGGAAGTAAAATAAAATAAAAAGAAAACATTTAATGGATCTTACTAAAACGTAAGATAAAAAATTGCACAGCTATCTTTATTTTATTGAATTTTATTTACATTAATGATATAATTCGGAACGATCAGTTTTGCTCTTGCATGGCAATGAAGTTACTCAATATCAAATAAAACATTCTAAGAAGCATCTTTAAGAATAAAAGTAATTAAATTTATTTAATTACTTTTACTCTGTGGTTTTTTTCCTATCGAATTATCAAGAATAACAAACGTAGTTTAATAAAAGTTTGTTATATATATATATCATTAATTAAAAAGTTAACTTAATACAAAGTATTTGCTTTCGATATATAGAAAAGTATATATGTAAAGTAATCATAAATATAAAAAAATTATTTAAATGAATACATTTATATGTGGACTATTAAGAAAAAAAATTAATAGGTTTTGATTTCAAAAGATAACAGTTTTTATTATGAAAATAAAAATACTGATAACTATCATCGTGAATCTTTCATGAATTTTCTAATTGCCTTTTGGTTTTATCGGATAATTTTTTCTTCATTTTATTAGTTAGAATCTTTTCTTGTGACTGCAAACCTATTAAAAATGAATTACTTAAAATAATTTTATCAATTACCTTTTTTCGATAAAAATACAGAGGTACGAAGAAATTCATCTAATTATTTTTCCGCGCATACAATCGCTATTAAAATTTATCAATTTTGTACTCAAAACAAGAATTTTAATTAAACAAAAAACAGTTTAATTTGTGGTAATGTCATGTCACTAACTTGAACTGTAGTTTGTTAACTAAGTTATAATTAAAGAGAAAAAAATGTATAAATTTCCAACCGTCTTTTATGAATTGCCCGAATCGCTGCGGAATTTCTCATTAAATAAACTTTGTATAATTAATATATAAATTATTAGCGGCTTTAATTATTAACTTATCAGCTTATACGCCTATGTATGATGTTACATCTTATATATTGTAGGCCTACGCAAATAAATGACTACCTACGGGGATTAAAGCAGAATCAACAATCAAGACTATATTGCTTAGGGAGACAATTAGGAAATGGATTGTTTCCATTCTTTTTCAATTATATTATTTTACATGCTGCATATTTTTACGATAATTCTATAAAAACTGAAAGAATCGTTTACGAAACTGTTTCCTTTTTAATACAGTACTTTTAAATGAAAATTATTCTTACTTATGAGTTAAATTCGTTGTTTATAGACTAATATGAAGGATTTGAATTTTATTTTCAATTCAATTTTTAAGAAAATTGTTAAGAAAACTATTAACATTTATTTATATATTAAAATATTATTTTTATGTTTAAAAAAATATGTGTAAATATTTATAAATATTATACATTATAGCATGTTTTATTTTTGCTTAATTCTATTGTTTATCTATTGTGTTATTTCTGCAGCTTAATATATACGTTTGCATAATTATCGAATAACTATTTGTTTTTTTGCAAAGCAATGCAATCAATACTGTTCCGGATAAGTCGGATCCCACACCTCATCCTCATTGAGGGCCTGGCCGAACCTACAATGGGTATGGAAAAAAGGCCCTCTTAGTGCCCATACAGTGGGAAGGGCGAAAGAATTTTTTTTTAAATTAAATTAATAAAAGTGTAGTTAGTTAGGAAATAGATTATTTATTAAATAATGAATTTTACTTAATATTATTTTCTCTGTTATAACCATAAGATCTCGAAACTACGAGAAACAAATTAATTAGAACATAATGCAGAAGAAACTTATATTTTTGCCTATTACGCAAGTTTAGAGATTATTGCTTTGTTTACGTATTTAAAAAATAAAAAAATAAAATAAAAATAAATATCATTACGTTGAATAATTAGCAATAATTATAATAACTAAAAAAAAGGATATTTATTTAAATTAAATTCAATTCTAAACTGGATTTCAAACTTAAAAAAGGAATTATTCGAGTAACGATTTCTTCAAATATCTGCTAATTGCTTACAATAATTCAATATAATTTTTATTTAATTACATTTGTTTTTGAACTGGATTTTCCGGTTATACCTAATATAGGTCTATACCTAGATAATTAATTAAATCAAAACAATAAAAATTTCTGAATAATGCATAGCATCAATTTTATTTAATAATTCTGTTTGATGTGAATTAAATTATTTTTATGAAAATTGTTAATTCAATTATTTCGTTAGATTAAAATATTAATTTTTCTTCGTTGCTTTTGTTTAATACATCAACGACTCTTTACTATTTTATTATTATAAACGATTCTAATTAATTATTTGAAGGTTTTCAATGTTTCTTACGATTAATTAAAATTGTTTATATTTCAAATAAAAACTTTTATTCTTTGTTTCCATTTTTCTTGAAGTCTTTCGAATTAGTATTTTTTGATAATTATAAAAGCTTTCATTTACATTTGTTATATTAATAGGTTATTTTCAAATTAAATTAATTTTTATTTAATTTTGAAAAAATTTTAATTGATTTTAAATAACGATTCATAATTATTCATTAGAACTAATCATTGTCCTACGATAAATGAACTAATATTAAAATAAAAATCAATATTTAACTTTGCATTATTATAAATAAAATTGCAAATTTATTACTTGACATAATAGATGAAATTTTCTTTTGTTTTATGTTTATCATTTGCGTTTCTCCGGATTGGAATTTTTGCGCATTTTTTTCTTCATTTCGATTCGAGAAGCATATTTAGATAGAAACGAGTGGGTAGAGCATTAAACATGGAAAAGAATTAGAGAAAATTTACCTGAAATGGGATGACAACGGGAGGAAGCAAAAGCAGAGAACCAGCAGAAAGAAGCGCCGGTGCCGTCTAGGCATGATTTCACTCCGGATACATCCCGGGCATAGACACAACCGGACACAGCGACACACTCGTCTCGCTCCAGGTAGTCACAGCTCAAGCCAGCCGCGTTCTCCCATCTACTCTGACAGAGGCGGGAATGCTTTACCTTTCCGTTCATCTCATTGGATAGATTCGTGCGCGCACACGAACCACAGAAATTTGTGCCGCGACGGAAGAGTATCCGGTAGTCCTCCACCCCTTATCATTAGGCCCCCGGAATGGTACCTTACCACCCACCCCCGTACATTTTCGGGTGCCGCCCTATGCCAACTCGGTGTTGGAAGCGCACCTGATGATTCCGCGAGACGGTATCTGAGTGTTTGTCGCCGCCGCCTTGTGCCCCTGGGCTAGTACAACATTTTCCCGACGACTATGTGTATGTGTGTGACTGCGGTCTCAACTCAGAAAAAAAGAGATAACGCCCACGCTACATGTACACGTGAGCACGTGTCAGGAATTTCGGGAAGTTTGTCACGCCCTGTCCGCTCTCTAATGTATCCCGATGATATTTTTTACTACTCAAATCTTGTCCCATTGTGCAATCGAAATAATAGATAAGAATTTAAATGAAATAAATGACGTTTGAGTCGGATTTGGGCTAGGTGAAATGCTCGAGGAAAGCTAACAATATCCGAAAACAAACAGCATTCATTATTTATGCATATATTAATTATATGCGAACTTAAAATTCGTTAATCTAGCTCTAAATTCTTGTTAAACCATATAATTATATTTAGATTCATAATTAACATTGGAAATTTCCTGTATATGTTTACATAGGATAATTTATGATAAAGTGTGATTTAGAATCAATCTCGTTTTTCGGTTAAGTTGTCACACGGTTGGCTATTATGAAAAATCGAGATTAGAATTAATTAATTAGAATTCGTATGATTAAGGACCTAAAGGATCGAAGCTTGTTTAGATTTTGACATGGTTTACAATAAAGGAAATTTTTGTATGGAAAAATACATACTTTGATATCTTTCTGATAATAATAGACAATTTAATTAGCCTTTTCGGTTTTATTACTTTACCGTGTTTGCAAAATTATAAGTCATAATTATTTAAGGTGTTATTACAGTAATAAATTTATAATAAATGTTCTAATATTATTAATAATAATGAGGTAAACTTATTATTATTATGCTATAATAACAGGTATTTTCAGTGTAATAAATTATGTAAAAGGCCTCACATTTTCTTGATTTATTACTGAATTTACTCGAAATGTGAGGGAAACTGCAGCTTGCTTAACTTTAAATGTTATTTAGTTTTCAATTCACAAAGAGTTATGAATATGTAAGTCAATGTTGAATGCAATTCGTCAGGTTACAAAACTTAGCAACGAATTAATGAATTGTTTTCCTGTCTCCAAGTTTAAATCTTGATAAATGAGTTGCAGAATAAAATGGAGAATCAGACACGCAAACCGGCGATATCTCCATCTAATTCATCAATCAAGACTATTTTTATTTTTATAAGTTTTTCTTTTTATAATATGAGTTCTGCCCTCTCAAATGATGATTATGCTAATGTTCAGTTTAGTAGCATTCAACATCATACGGTCCATCATCATCTTTTTTGAATATTTTTATGTTTAAATAAAGAATAAGATGTGGCATTTAATTAAAGTATTATTTCTAAGCATTAATTTAAATGTTTGAAGAAATCATCGGTGAAACTTTCTCATTAAAATTGTCTTCTAAGTAACATATTGATTATTTTTACTTGAATTACATGGTAATTGGAGTAAAATCATTAAGCTAATCTATGTGTTTTCATCTAGATTAAATGATGATGTAGGCTCACTAATAAATAAAAAACAAAAGTTATTTTTTACTTTTCGGTTTGTTATAGTTTTAATAGTCTATTATTGATGTTAGACTACTGATAAGAAGTCCATATAATGTTGAGATTACTTTAAGTGCATTTTAACTAAGTGTGAATAAGCAGGAATTACTTTGTTGCGTGGGCAATTAAAATGGGAAGGTGTCATTTATGCTGGTAATTTGATTTCAATTATCACTCAAGTAGGATGTGTTCACATTGTAATATATAAATTAATTGAATTTAGATGATGATATCCGAAAATAATTGGTAGTCTGTAGAAAGTATGAAGATACAACTTTAAATTTTTACACTACAAAAGAAATTACATATTTTAATAATTTGGTTCATTAAAAAAAATGCTAAATTTTAGTTTTAAACATATATAATTTCGATATAAAAAGCTTATATTAAAGTTTATTATTTTAAAATAAAATATAACTTATTCGTTTGTTTTTTCGAGTGTGTTTTTAATATAATATGATCATTTTTTAAAATAGAAATAAATATAAAATATAAAGTTATTTAAAACTGAAAAAAAAATTCTGCATTATAATTTATTGCCTTAGTAATATGATTTTTAATTATTTACATTTAAATTTATGATTAAAAAGTTTTAATGAATACTTGTTGGCCGACGAAAACAGTAAAAGAAATATACAGTATATTGCTAGTGGCCATTTCTCCGTCCAACATTTTTCAAGTTCGCCAACCACGTGATTCTATTCAATAAGAAGAAATTTGGCTAACAGCCAGGAGATGGTTCAACCGACCAAACCGCGAACCATGATGTATGTGTTTATTTCGGACGTTTATACCGTCCTTTTTTAAAGGTATATAACGTATAAAGGTATAAAACACATTGTCAATAGAGCTTTTCCTTGGCAAAATTTCTAGAAAACTGCAATAAATTATCAGATAACTTTTATCCATATTTATTATCGTTCACATAATTCTGCTTTCCTTTCATTGCTGACGTGACATTGTATGGTACAGTGTAATAATTATATCGTAACTTTTCGATCGTCAGAAAAGATACGAGTAAGAATACTTCGAAATCAGCTAAAAACCTAATTTAAGTGCAATATCAGAACCCTCTCACCTCTTTATTACGTATCGGAATCATATAGAAACGAAAAGAACGATATCGTTGAACTTTTTCTAGTAAATTATCATTTTTTTTAAAGTCATTTTACATGGCGTCACTTAATTTCTCTAATTCTTGAGTGCAATTAGACGAAATGCTATTAAATTTATCATTTCAAAGGATTAAAAAGGAGGAAGGCGCTTCGAAAGTCATCAAAAGAGATTAACAAAAGCTATTTCTCAGATATTGGACGAATACAGTTGACGATCGGTAATCTTGTAAAATAAGCGAACGACATTTACCATTTTTTCGGTAGAATAAGTGAAGAGTGCGGTCACAGAGAATGATATATAGCTAGACGTAGGCCCGATACTTAGACAGGTGTGTGTGACAAGGTGGGTCCTCGGTAACCTCCATCATCACGTGAGAAGCACGCGGAAACAGTTTTCCTCTTCTCTTTTCTCCTGTTTTATTTCTATTACCTATTAGAAGTGAAAATGTGTAATTTCGTATGTTAACTTCTCCGAATTGAACTGTCTATCATTATATGTTTTTCTTTGTGATTTAACATAACAATAGGTGTGCGATAATCTGAATGGTAAACTTAATAAGCTCCAGGCCAAACATGAAGACGTTCACCTGATCAATTTTAAAGACTTCAATTGGACGTGTCCGTCTTTTGTTATTTAAAGCCTCGGGTCCTGTTTCATCAACCAGTAAGATGTAATTACTCTTTTAAATGGTCTTATATTTAGAAATACACTTTAATAATTCTAATAATTATTGGCATTCATTGTTCCTCTTTCAGTCGAAGCCTTTGGTAGGAATCCTTATCATCATCATTAGTTATTGATGATGAAACTTTAATTTCTTTGACAAATCCTAATTTTTTTGTCGAATAATTTCGCCCTTATTATTATTGTCGAGAGATTTATAATGTTAATTATTATTTATTTAGAAATTTAAGAGTATTTTTTAAACACCTAATTCTTAATAATTGAAGCAATGATTGTCCAATATAAACTTTTAGATTTATTTGAAACTGTGAATCATGATTTATTGTAAACAATTTATAGGGATAAATTATCATTATCAGAATTAGAATCGACAGACTTTTTTGTTTAAGAGTATTGCACTGTCTCGTATGATTTATATGTGTTTTCATATTATTTATGTCAAGAAAAAGTCTACCACGAAGCGACAGAGTTTTTGGCGAGATGCTGTCAAACGAGTCGTTAAAAGAAATTTGTAGAGCGATATTAGATAATATTTATAATGAGACTTATAGAATTTGACAATGATATATAGGCCTACTAGCACCAAAAATGATCGAACATATTTTAAAATAGCTTTAAGCTCTTTTTAGTTATATTATTATTATTTTTTGCTTAAACTAATAGCTAATATGCTGTAATACGTTATTAATTCAATACATAATTAATATTTACTTATCTCGTACAGAAACGATATTTACTAATCAAACTGTACAATAGAAATTAATAAATTTCAAAAGTTTATTAATTTCTATTCTTACTTTAAGAAATCCACGTTGGGAAAAATGTATAATATTAAATTTTAAGTTAAAATTACCAAATATATGAATTGACATAGATATAATACTTAAATTATAATTCAAAAGACTTGTTAATGTATATAAATCAAGTGTATTATACGATGTAGCGCATCAAAGAATATATCCGAAAAATACTTCCTGTATAATCATCACGCATTGTTTAATATATATATTATAAATATAATCTTTATTTAGAGAGACAAATCTGTATCATTTCGAGTTACTCTTTCTTTTATTTGATTTGATAGCAACCGAGATTGCTGTCAAGGTCGCTGATCCTGAGAGGAAGAATGAAGCCGGATTTGGTCTGTTGTTGTGTCTGTCATAATTCAAATATTGTTTATCGTATTTGGAAATAATGCTTAATTTGGTTATAAATGTGTCGTGATGATGTCTTTTCATTTCTTTTCCAAAAAAGTATTCGTCTACGAGTTAATTCTAATCTCGTAAAAACATTTCAATTAATTGGATCATAGTACTGTCAATTAGATTTAGTTGAAAAGTTATTCACTAATTTTTTTTAAATTTAATAAGATAGTTATTTTAATATTNTTTATACAGTTTACGTTTTTCTGCCTTCATCACTTATGTAAAGTATTTTTTACACGACTTCTAACAAGGCAATGAATCTGTTGTGCAGAGTGCTAATGGAGGGGTACGATAAAGAACGGGTTGGCTAGAGCATTACTCGTTATAATTCTGATTTTAGACTCGGAATAAATTATTGTTCTCGACAAATAAGAGGACTCAAAACTATTATTAAAAACGAGTTATACTTTTCACTTAAAGGAAAGGATATTCGAAACTGCTAAAGTTTGATACACGAAACTTCCATTCATAAACCATTATTCACTTCATCCTGAAGTGAAAAATGGTTTATGAATAGAATGACTTTATTGTTGACATTTTGAACCTATCCGTCATGTTAAACAAAATAGATAAATAATAAATGACGACAAATTATTTTAATTATTATGAAGGTAAAATTTCATAGTCATGCTCAGTTTTCATTTAGACTAAATTAAACAATTTTCAAAATCTTAATTATTATAAATGACAAACAATTAATATTAATAATACGGTTTGCAGATAATCGTAAACGATATTCGTGTAATTTGAATGTTATGAAGACAAGTTAGTAGAAAATTATTGAATTTTGAGTTATTTGAGAACTTTCTATATAATTTTTAATTACTTTAATGTGTTTCTGGCGGTATTTAGTAAATAATAATACATATTTAACAAAATATAGAATATTTTTAAGTAAAATTTCATGATATAAAAAGAGCGCCTTGCTCATTCAGATTTACATGTTTTCAAGTTTATTAAAACAAAAAGCGAATATTTATATATTCATTTATTGCATTAATATAAATTATTTAATTTTAAAACATGACCGCAGAAAATACAAATTTATTTTTCACTTAAAGCCTATATTGCAATTAATTTCAGTTTTTTTCACGTGAAATATAACAATATATGATATGTGACATATCGTCAATTAAAACAACTTTATTGTAAATGAATTTAAAAAGTTGTGAGTTTATATATAAAAATTTTGACTTGTTATGATTTAAACTAATGTATTAATGAATAAGAGGAAAAGGTTTACGTATCCAATTCATCAGCGAGCGCTGAAGTGAGAAATACTTCACAAAGAAGTGGAGGAAGCAAAGAGCTTGCACGAGTAGCATATCGATGAGTCGCCGCAGGACCAACAGCACGACACCCCATTTATAAAGTTGCATTAACGGAACCTAAATGCTAATTTTAAAAATTCGGTGAGCCTTGATTATAAGTCTCTTGTGTACTGTTTAAAACAAACTCTTCACTTAGTAGTCTGTAGCTATCCCACTGCAATCGTGACACAGTTTGAAAAACTTCTATACATTCTACAAATATTGCTTTTATCTGGCCAAACTATCGATTAATTATGCAATTAAGAAATTTCTTAAAACGTCTATATTAAAAGTTGCTAAGCCCGAGGCATCTTAGACTAGAATTAGATTGATAACTTTGGATATACACTAGTGGATGAGAAATAAAAAAGTTTAAGCGATTAATAATTTCAAAATGTCTATCATTAACGGTGTAAATGAAACGGCCTGATCTGAAATTGTTTTTTTAATTGATTTTTAGATTAACAGAATGACAATTTTGGTCACGAAACCTTCCACAGAATAAAATTAGCGTGAAGTTCGCAGGGTAGCTTCATTATATTGAATTCTATATCATATAGGCCTATTATATATATAGCAATAATTATTCTCGTACAAAGAACAAGAATGAATTTTATTTGCCAAAACTTCGTATCCATTAAGGCATTCTTTATATGTCAAATTCAGTTTTGAAGGTGAACAACCGAATACTATCTCGATTTATGATGCTTCTCTGCAAAAGAAGCGGTGGAAGACGTGACCGGAAAACGAGGATTGTTGAGGAAGTAAAATAAAATAAAAAGAAAACATTTAATGGATCTTACTAAAACGTAAGATAAAAAATTGCACAGCTATCTTTATTTTATTGAATTTTATTTACATTAATGATATAATTCGGAACGATCAGTTTTGCTCTTGCATGGCAATGAAGTTACTCAATATCAAATAAAACATTCTAAGAAGCATCTTTAAGAATAAAAGTAATTAAATTTATTTAATTACTTTTACTCTGTGGTTTTTTTCCTATCGAATTATCAAGAATAACAAACGTAGTTTAATAAAAGTTTGTTATATATATATATCATTAATTAAAAAGTTAACTTAATACAAAGTATTTGCTTTCGATATATAGAAAAGTATATATGTAAAGTAATCATAAATATAAAAAAATTATTTAAATGAATACATTTATATGTGGACTATTAAGAAAAAAAATTAATAGGTTTTGATTTCAAAAGATAACAGTTTTTATTATGAAAATAAAAATACTGATAACTATCATCGTGAATCTTTCATGAATTTTCTAATTGCCTTTTGGTTTTATCGGATAATTTTTTCTTCATTTTATTAGTTAGAATCTTTTCTTGTGACTGCAAACCTATTAAAAATGAATTACTTAAAATAATTTTATCAATTACCTTTTTTCGATAAAAATACAGAGGTACGAAGAAATTCATCTAATTATTTTTCCGCGCATACAATCGCTATTAAAATTTATCAATTTTGTACTCAAAACAAGAATTTTAATTAAACAAAAAACAGTTTAATTTGTGGTAATGTCATGTCACTAACTTGAACTGTAGTTTGTTAACTAAGTTATAATTAAAGAGAAAAAAATGTATAAATTTCCAACCGTCTTTTATGAATTGCCCGAATCGCTGCGGAATTTCTCATTAAATAAACTTTGTATAATTAATATATAAATTATTAGCGGCTTTAATTATTAACTTATCAGCTTATACGCCTATGTATGATGTTACATCTTATATATTGTAGGCCTACGCAAATAAATGACTACCTACGGGGATTAAAGCAGAATCAACAATCAAGACTATATTGCTTAGGGAGACAATTAGGAAATGGATTGTTTCCATTCTTTTTCAATTATATTATTTTACATGCTGCATATTTTTACGATAATTCTATAAAAACTGAAAGAATCGTTTACGAAACTGTTTCCTTTTTAATACAGTACTTTTAAATGAAAATTATTCTTACTTATGAGTTAAATTCGTTGTTTATAGACTAATATGAAGGATTTGAATTTTATTTTCAATTCAATTTTTAAGAAAATTGTTAAGAAAACTATTAACATTTATTTATATATTAAAATATTATTTTTATGTTTAAAAAAATATGTGTAAATATTTATAAATATTATACATTATAGCATGTTTTATTTTTGCTTAATTCTATTGTTTATCTATTGTGTTATTTCTGCAGCTTAATATATACGTTTGCATAATTATCGAATAACTATTTGTTTTTTTGCAAAGCAATGCAATCAATACTGTTCCGGATAAGTCGGATCCCACACCTCATCCTCATTGAGGGCCTGGCCGAACCTACAATGGGTATGGAAAAAAGGCCCTCTTAGTGCCCATACAGTGGGAAGGGCGAAAGAATTTTTTTTTAAATTAAATTAATAAAAGTGTAGTTAGTTAGGAAATAGATTATTTATTAAATAATGAATTTTACTTAATATTATTTTCTCTGTTATAACCATAAGATCTCGAAACTACGAGAAACAAATTAATTAGAACATAATGCAGAAGAAACTTATATTTTTGCCTATTACGCAAGTTTAGAGATTATTGCTTTGTTTACGTATTTAAAAAATAAAAAAATAAAATAAAAATAAATATCATTACGTTGAATAATTAGCAATAATTATAATAACTAAAAAAAAGGATATTTATTTAAATTAAATTCAATTCTAAACTGGATTTCAAACTTAAAAAAGGAATTATTCGAGTAACGATTTCTTCAAATATCTGCTAATTGCTTACAATAATTCAATATAATTTTTATTTAATTACATTTGTTTTTGAACTGGATTTTCCGGTTATACCTAATATAGGTCTATACCTAGATAATTAATTAAATCAAAACAATAAAAATTTCTGAATAATGCATAGCATCAATTTTATTTAATAATTCTGTTTGATGTGAATTAAATTATTTTTATGAAAATTGTTAATTCAATTATTTCGTTAGATTAAAATATTAATTTTTCTTCGTTGCTTTTGTTTAATACATCAACGACTCTTTACTATTTTATTATTATAAACGATTCTAATTAATTATTTGAAGGTTTTCAATGTTTCTTACGATTAATTAAAATTGTTTATATTTCAAATAAAAACTTTTATTCTTTGTTTCCATTTTTCTTGAAGTCTTTCGAATTAGTATTTTTTGATAATTATAAAAGCTTTCATTTACATTTGTTATATTAATAGGTTATTTTCAAATTAAATTAATTTTTATTTAATTTTGAAAAAATTTTAATTGATTTTAAATAACGATTCATAATTATTCATTAGAACTAATCATTGTCCTACGATAAATGAACTAATATTAAAATAAAAATCAATATTTAACTTTGCATTATTATAAATAAAATTGCAAATTTATTACTTGACATAATAGATGAAATTTTCTTTTGTTTTATGTTTATCATTTGCGTTTCTCCGGATTGGAATTTTTGCGCATTTTTTTCTTCATTTCGATTCGAGAAGCATATTTAGATAGAAACGAGTGGGTAGAGCATTAAACATGGAAAAGAATTAGAGAAAATTTACCTGAAATGGGATGACAACGGGAGGAAGCAAAAGCAGAGAACCAGCAGAAAGAAGCGCCGGTGCCGTCTAGGCATGATTTCACTCCGGATACATCCCGGGCATAGACACAACCGGACACAGCGACACACTCGTCTCGCTCCAGGTAGTCACAGCTCAAGCCAGCCGCGTTCTCCCATCTACTCTGACAGAGGCGGGAATGCTTTACCTTTCCGTTCATCTCATTGGATAGATTCGTGCGCGCACACGAACCACAGAAATTTGTGCCGCGACGGAAGAGTATCCGGTAGTCCTCCACCCCTTATCATTAGGCCCCCGGAATGGTACCTTACCACCCACCCCCGTACATTTTCGGGTGCCGCCCTATGCCAACTCGGTGTTGGAAGCGCACCTGATGATTCCGCGAGACGGTATCTGAGTGTTTGTCGCCGCCGCCTTGTGCCCCTGGGCTAGTACAACATTTTCCCGACGACTATGTGTATGTGTGTGACTGCGGTCTCAACTCAGAAAAAAAGAGATAACGCCCACGCTACATGTACACGTGAGCACGTGTCAGGAATTTCGGGAAGTTTGTCACGCCCTGTCCGCTCTCTAATGTATCCCGATGATATTTTTTACTACTCAAATCTTGTCCCATTGTGCAATCGAAATAATAGATAAGAATTTAAATGAAATAAATGACGTTTGAGTCGGATTTGGGCTAGGTGAAATGCTCGAGGAAAGCTAACAATATCCGAAAACAAACAGCATTCATTATTTATGCATATATTAATTATATGCGAACTTAAAATTCGTTAATCTAGCTCTAAATTCTTGTTAAACCATATAATTATATTTAGATTCATAATTAACATTGGAAATTTCCTGTATATGTTTACATAGGATAATTTATGATAAAGTGTGATTTAGAATCAATCTCGTTTTTCGGTTAAGTTGTCACACGGTTGGCTATTATGAAAAATCGAGATTAGAATTAATTAATTAGAATTCGTATGATTAAGGACCTAAAGGATCGAAGCTTGTTTAGATTTTGACATGGTTTACAATAAAGGAAATTTTTGTATGGAAAAATACATACTTTGATATCTTTCTGATAATAATAGACAATTTAATTAGCCTTTTCGGTTTTATTACTTTACCGTGTTTGCAAAATTATAAGTCATAATTATTTAAGGTGTTATTACAGTAATAAATTTATAATAAATGTTCTAATATTATTAATAATAATGAGGTAAACTTATTATTATTATGCTATAATAACAGGTATTTTCAGTGTAATAAATTATGTAAAAGGCCTCACATTTTCTTGATTTATTACTGAATTTACTCGAAATGTGAGGGAAACTGCAGCTTGCTTAACTTTAAATGTTATTTAGTTTTCAATTCACAAAGAGTTATGAATATGTAAGTCAATGTTGAATGCAATTCGTCAGGTTACAAAACTTAGCAACGAATTAATGAATTGTTTTCCTGTCTCCAAGTTTAAATCTTGATAAATGAGTTGCAGAATAAAATGGAGAATCAGACACGCAAACCGGCGATATCTCCATCTAATTCATCAATCAAGACTATTTTTATTTTTATAAGTTTTTCTTTTTATAATATGAGTTCTGCCCTCTCAAATGATGATTATGCTAATGTTCAGTTTAGTAGCATTCAACATCATACGGTCCATCATCATCTTTTTTGAATATTTTTATGTTTAAATAAAGAATAAGATGTGGCATTTAATTAAAGTATTATTTCTAAGCATTAATTTAAATGTTTGAAGAAATCATCGGTGAAACTTTCTCATTAAAATTGTCTTCTAAGTAACATATTGATTATTTTTACTTGAATTACATGGTAATTGGAGTAAAATCATTAAGCTAATCTATGTGTTTTCATCTAGATTAAATGATGATGTAGGCTCACTAATAAATAAAAAACAAAAGTTATTTTTTACTTTTCGGTTTGTTATAGTTTTAATAGTCTATTATTGATGTTAGACTACTGATAAGAAGTCCATATAATGTTGAGATTACTTTAAGTGCATTTTAACTAAGTGTGAATAAGCAGGAATTACTTTGTTGCGTGGGCAATTAAAATGGGAAGGTGTCATTTATGCTGGTAATTTGATTTCAATTATCACTCAAGTAGGATGTGTTCACATTGTAATATATAAATTAATTGAATTTAGATGATGATATCCGAAAATAATTGGTAGTCTGTAGAAAGTATGAAGATACAACTTTAAATTTTTACACTACAAAAGAAATTACATATTTTAATAATTTGGTTCATTAAAAAAAATGCTAAATTTTAGTTTTAAACATATATAATTTCGATATAAAAAGCTTATATTAAAGTTTATTATTTTAAAATAAAATATAACTTATTCGTTTGTTTTTTCGAGTGTGTTTTTAATATAATATGATCATTTTTTAAAATAGAAATAAATATAAAATATAAAGTTATTTAAAACTGAAAAAAAAATTCTGCATTATAATTTATTGCCTTAGTAATATGATTTTTAATTATTTACATTTAAATTTATGATTAAAAAGTTTTAATGAATACTTGTTGGCCGACGAAAACAGTAAAAGAAATATACAGTATATTGCTAGTGGCCATTTCTCCGTCCAACATTTTTCAAGTTCGCCAACCACGTGATTCTATTCAATAAGAAGAAATTTGGCTAACAGCCAGGAGATGGTTCAACCGACCAAACCGCGAACCATGATGTATGTGTTTATTTCGGACGTTTATACCGTCCTTTTTTAAAGGTATATAACGTATAAAGGTATAAAACACATTGTCAATAGAGCTTTTCCTTGGCAAAATTTCTAGAAAACTGCAATAAATTATCAGATAACTTTTATCCATATTTATTATCGTTCACATAATTCTGCTTTCCTTTCATTGCTGACGTGACATTGTATGGTACAGTGTAATAATTATATCGTAACTTTTCGATCGTCAGAAAAGATACGAGTAAGAATACTTCGAAATCAGCTAAAAACCTAATTTAAGTGCAATATCAGAACCCTCTCACCTCTTTATTACGTATCGGAATCATATAGAAACGAAAAGAACGATATCGTTGAACTTTTTCTAGTAAATTATCATTTTTTTTAAAGTCATTTTACATGGCGTCACTTAATTTCTCTAATTCTTGAGTGCAATTAGACGAAATGCTATTAAATTTATCATTTCAAAGGATTAAAAAGGAGGAAGGCGCTTCGAAAGTCATCAAAAGAGATTAACAAAAGCTATTTCTCAGATATTGGACGAATACAGTTGACGATCGGTAATCTTGTAAAATAAGCGAACGACATTTACCATTTTTTCGGTAGAATAAGTGAAGAGTGCGGTCACAGAGAATGATATATAGCTAGACGTAGGCCCGATACTTAGACAGGTGTGTGTGACAAGGTGGGTCCTCGGTAACCTCCATCATCACGTGAGAAGCACGCGGAAACAGTTTTCCTCTTCTCTTTTCTCCTGTTTTATTTCTATTACCTATTAGAAGTGAAAATGTGTAATTTCGTATGTTAACTTCTCCGAATTGAACTGTCTATCATTATATGTTTTTCTTTGTGATTTAACATAACAATAGGTGTGCGATAATCTGAATGGTAAACTTAATAAGCTCCAGGCCAAACATGAAGACGTTCACCTGATCAATTTTAAAGACTTCAATTGGACGTGTCCGTCTTTTGTTATTTAAAGCCTCGGGTCCTGTTTCATCAACCAGTAAGATGTAATTACTCTTTTAAATGGTCTTATATTTAGAAATACACTTTAATAATTCTAATAATTATTGGCATTCATTGTTCCTCTTTCAGTCGAAGCCTTTGGTAGGAATCCTTATCATCATCATTAGTTATTGATGATGAAACTTTAATTTCTTTGACAAATCCTAATTTTTTTGTCGAATAATTTCGCCCTTATTATTATTGTCGAGAGATTTATAATGTTAATTATTATTTATTTAGAAATTTAAGAGTATTTTTTAAACACCTAATTCTTAATAATTGAAGCAATGATTGTCCAATATAAACTTTTAGATTTATTTGAAACTGTGAATCATGATTTATTGTAAACAATTTATAGGGATAAATTATCATTATCAGAATTAGAATCGACAGACTTTTTTGTTTAAGAGTATTGCACTGTCTCGTATGATTTATATGTGTTTTCATATTATTTATGTCAAGAAAAAGTCTACCACGAAGCGACAGAGTTTTTGGCGAGATGCTGTCAAACGAGTCGTTAAAAGAAATTTGTAGAGCGATATTAGATAATATTTATAATGAGACTTATAGAATTTGACAATGATATATAGGCCTACTAGCACCAAAAATGATCGAACATATTTTAAAATAGCTTTAAGCTCTTTTTAGTTATATTATTATTATTTTTTGCTTAAACTAATAGCTAATATGCTGTAATACGTTATTAATTCAATACATAATTAATATTTACTTATCTCGTACAGAAACGATATTTACTAATCAAACTGTACAATAGAAATTAATAAATTTCAAAAGTTTATTAATTTCTATTCTTACTTTAAGAAATCCACGTTGGGAAAAATGTATAATATTAAATTTTAAGTTAAAATTACCAAATATATGAATTGACATAGATATAATACTTAAATTATAATTCAAAAGACTTGTTAATGTATATAAATCAAGTGTATTATACGATGTAGCGCATCAAAGAATATATCCGAAAAATACTTCCTGTATAATCATCACGCATTGTTTAATATATATATTATAAATATAATCTTTATTTAGAGAGACAAATCTGTATCATTTCGAGTTACTCTTTCTTTTATTTGATTTGATAGCAACCGAGATTGCTGTCAAGGTCGCTGATCCTGAGAGGAAGAATGAAGCCGGATTTGGTCTGTTGTTGTGTCTGTCATAATTCAAATATTGTTTATCGTATTTGGAAATAATGCTTAATTTGGTTATAAATGTGTCGTGATGATGTCTTTTCATTTCTTTTCCAAAAAAGTATTCGTCTACGAGTTAATTCTAATCTCGTAAAAACATTTCAATTAATTGGATCATAGTACTGTCAATTAGATTTAGTTAAAAAGTTATTCACTAATTTTTTTAAATTTAATAAGATAGTTATTTTAATATTTAAATTTTAAAAATAAAATACACTAATTGAAACATATACTAAATAATTTTTAAATATTAAACATTTGAGAGTTGGAAAAAGATCTCGATGTAGATTTTTACTCAGATGTTAAGCAAATTTAGTTTTTTATTTGTATATTAATTACAAAATTAAAAAAAGAAATAGAAATAATTTTTGTTTAGTCTGGTTTATTAAGGACTACATGCAAGGCCGTCGAGAGAGTAGGAGCTGAAGAGCCCCAAATTCATAGAAAACGTAAGGTCTCGTAGTGGTTCCTATTTCTATAAATTAATTTTATTTTTACTAATGAAAAATAAAATGTTTAAATTTACTTTTTATTAATAAAGAAACATTCTACCTAATTTATTTCTTTACAAAATGGCGTTCTACTCCCGGATCCCATTCAAGCTCTGGCCATGTGGAAAGAGCCATTTTCAATAGGCAATGAAAATCATTGTAATCATTAAATTATTTTAATGAACAAAATAAAATTGAAATTTAATCTTTATGACCTTTCGAATTAAATCATGCAGACATGAAAAATTAATATTTTATATTCCAAATTTAATCGGAATCACAAATAGGAATTTTTAAATGAAACTTATCAATTTTTTTAAAAAATCATTTGTCTTTATTATATTTAAATTTGTAGGAGAGGAGTTTAGAGAATTTATTAATATATGGAATAAAACCAGCGATTTTTTTAGGTAATTTGAGGTTTAAGGTAAGATAAAACTTAAAATGACTTATATATAAGACATTACTTTTATCTTAATTGACATTTTCTGTTTACTTCCAAAATAATTAGTTATTTTATTTATTTGATTTCTTATAATGGAAACATTATTTCTATAAAACACGCTATATAGATAATAGTGGTGTTGTCGAATATTTTTGTAAAAATTTAAATAAACTATATTATTAAAAAATTACATTTCGTTAATTTGTTAGTGAAGGCTCATCAATTAGATATTATCTATATAATAACCCAATAATTACATATGTTTACTATGTAGCATAAATTTTAGTCTACAGTTTTATTTAAGCAGTTACTTCAATGATTTCTGTTGTTATAATTTAAAAATAGATAAATTTCCTGTATATTTCTGAATAAAATTAGGGGCATGATTCTATAATGTACACTAATTAGTTACTTGGTTTTCTTAAGAATTCATAGAAATAAATTCAAATTAACTCTGTCAAAAAGTCCAAAAATAGATATAATAATAAATTAATTATAATTTAAACTGAAATTTATTTAAAAGCAGTGAATAAATTAATGTATATTCAACAAAAATGAATAAACTTGCTTATTCGAACTCAATCAGACGTGTATTGAGAATCATTACATTATAATGAAAAAATTGTGCAAATGGATGAAGTTAAAGTTGTTTAAAATTCTGAATATTATTTAAAAATAAATTCGTTTTAATTATAATATAATAGTGCAATTTATATTACATCTAACGTATTTATTATTCTATATTATATCTAAGAAATGAAACGAATTATGTACTGTACTGTTGTCGTTCTAACATATAAAAAGACTCTTGTTTAATATATGCAAAGTATGTATGTAAGCGATATTTACAATTTATCAAAAACTAATAAATTCTTTTTAAATTGTTTTGCTTTATTAATTTTATCAAGTCTTGTATATCATAATTACTATAATATGATATAGTAGAAGACTGCTGTTTCCTATAATGTTGTTTTACTATTTCTCTATTTCTAAGTAATTGTGTAGGAATAATATAATTCTAATACATAAATCGTATTATGTATAATGTTTTAATTGACATGCTTAATTTTTAGGCAAAAATATAAATTATTTGTGATTATTTTATTTTATTTTCTTCGAAAAAAACCATGTATTATAATCACGGATTTTAATTTGTTACTGTGTTATATTATAATATTATTTATGATATTATAACTGTAAATATAAAAACATATAAGGCTATATCATCTTTAATAAAGTACTAAATCACAGTTGAACACGAATTAAAAGGTCTAAATGTTGGCAATATCGAAATTATCATTGCTTTATATTGTTAAATGAATGAAAGATCAAAACTAAATCTTTTTTTATAAATTATGTTATACATTTATTAAATAATTTTGTAATGTGTATAATTAAATATTTTAAATACATTTATTTGTTATAATTTGATTTATGAATTAACATGGTAAGTATTAAACCAATTCAAAATAATATATACGCTGACCGTTATATAACGTACTAAATGCAAAAAACTATGTTGAAAAATAAATTATTAAAAAAAATTATAGTTCAGAAAAAAATATAAGTTTTTTAAAAGAACAACCTTAAATTTATCTTAATTATGAAATTGAAGAGAAATTAATAATTTGATAAAGTAAAATAGCTTCAGTTCGGAGAGAAAAACAATAGTTACAACCCCCAAAGTACTGTACAAGAACGAGTTAAAATATCTTACGTGGCAAAACTGGACTATAATATTCTAAAAAAATCTCCACTTTTAATTTAAGACAGTCATAAAATTAATTTTATTTTTGAAGAACAAGATAGAAATGGTAATAAAATGAATATATATATAGGCGTATATAAATGGATTTTAATTTAATTGAATGTTCTCATTTATAATAAGTTACAAATGACTCAAGTTGTTCAAAAATTCCTAGAACCCAGAAAAATCATTATTTTTTGAGTTTTTCTGAACTTTGAAAAATGGAAACATCAGATTGGTTTTGTTTTATTCAAATGGAGAAAGAGGAGTTACAACGATTGCGTGTTGTGTAAGTGCCATAGGTCACTACGTGCCATCAATGATGATAATTAAACGAAGTCGTGAGAAAAATGAACATAAAGATGAACGCACCCAGCACTATGTTTGCTCTTAATTCGGAAAATAGATGCCTCAATAAAGATATCTTCGTAATGTGGTTCAAAATTTTCATTAATGTTTTCAAATCTATAAAGGAAAATGAAGTGCTACACCTTACAGATAACCTTACACCTTGCATTAAACATAAAAGCTTTAGAATTTTGGAATTGACTTGAGAAAATGAATGACATATCTACAAAATCAGAAAATGGACTTCTCTTGATGTAGTCACTCTTAAGCTCTAGTATTTTATATGTTAGCTAAAATTAAAATTGGTCTTCGTTCTTACTATAATCGATAAATTTTACAGTTTCAATAATTACAATATTCGAAAAAGACATATTACACAATCATTACTATGCTGTTAGAATGGCATAGTGAGGCTCATAGTGGGGTAGTGAGCAATAGGAATAGCTCGATATGGCAGTAAGATCTACCTATCTTGCAAAATGCATATATACAGTATTAATAAAAAAAAAAGACAGAAAATATAATGTGAAAATAAAGCGCATATATTTTAACATTAAAACTGTAAAAATTAATATTATAGAAATTTAATTAACCTGTATATAGTTCTATATATTGAACAAGTTAAATATGATCTATTTCGAGCAATATAACACCCCATGAATAGACTAAATAATAATGAAAATATGTGGAAATAAAATATTTAATATAGAATTTTTTTTTCTCTAATTCTGATAGACAGTATGTTGAAATATATTCTTCTTGCCAAATATAAAAATTACAAGTGTAATTGAATTATAAAGACAGTTTCATTGTTCAACTTTATTTGTAATTCTTGTTTCTAAGCTCATAGATATCATAATAATTGAAGGCGTTTATTAAATGTACTACTAATGTTATTTCTCACAATACACAAATGTTATTTTTTCGTAAAAATTCAAATTATATTTAGTTTATTTGCGCAAATAAAAACTATTCGTAGACATCTAAAATAGTTAAATGTAAGTAAAAATTATGTTTTGTTTGATCTATTTAACTTTTCTGTAATTAAAAAAATATAAATTTGAAAGAACTATTTTTAAATAGGCCTATCAACTTTCAAGGGTAATTAGTGAAATAAATTTAAAAAAAAAACTTGTAAAGTTATATATGATGTAAAATTTAATTATATTATTTATTACACTGTTACCATTAGAATGATTGATTATGATAAATGAATTGGTCAAATGAACGTTAAAACATTAAAACAAGAAATATATATTGATATAAAAAATTGCTTGCAAAAGTCATTGCAATTATATATTTCAAAACGTATTTCTGATGCCAAAGTGACGTAACTTTATAACAAAAATTTAAAAAAAAACAAAAAAAAACTGACAATAATCATCAAAAGCACGATTTTATAATTTATTACTTTTAAGAACTGGAAACTAATGTTCATGTCGAATGTTTTGATTACATATATTCATTTTATATAACAATATAAACCATTTCTAGACAATAAATTGTAACAGAATTTCATGTCATTATCATTATAAACCTTGGAGATTCAAAAATGATGATAACTTATGCTAGGTTTTGTTTTCTGAGTCATCACGAACAACACGCCTAAAATAACCAAGCATTTCTGACCTCTGGTCCTCGTCGAGAAAAGCGGATGGGTGGGCGCATACATGACCCTTCATTTTAAAAATGCAGAAATTAGGAAGCAAATGGCAAAAACCCCAATCGGGGAATATTCACTTAACTTATATATTTTAAAATAATACAATAATTTTTTTAAAATATGATCCTTTCCGATTCATTTGTTGGATATTTACATTGTATACTTAAGATGCCATAATATCACTTATAAACTCCTTTACTGTATAAAATAATTCGTCGTATTAAATTATTTAACTAAATANGATATTTACATTGTATACTTAAGATGCCATAATATCACTTATAAACTCCTTTACTGTATAAAATAATTCGTCGTATTAAATTATTTAACTAAATATATTATAAATTTTAAGCTTCGAAGTTAAATAAATGTATAAATAAAATATTTTCGTTGATGTATTACGCAAATTCAAATTATATTCTGAAAATTAGGACAGTAATCTTTATTAGGCTAAGATGTTTACCATTTTTTCGATTGTACTGTTATCTACATAAATTCCACACCTAAGCACATTTACATAACCATGAAAAATTCAAAATGCCAACATCAAATTTCAAAACATTGTTCGTATTATGATTATAATGAGTTAAAGACAGAAGTTTATAAAGTAAAATAGCTTCAGTTCGGAGAGAAAAACAATAGTTACAACCCCCAAAGTACTGTACAAGAACGAGTTAAAATATCTTACGTGGCAAAACTGGACTATAATATTCTAAAAAAATCTCCACTTTTAATTTAAGACAGTCATAAAATTAATTTTATTTTTGAAGAACAAGATAGAAATGGTAATAAAATGAATATATATATAGGCGTATATAAATGGATTTTAATTTAATTGAATGTTCTCATTTATAATAAGTTACAAATGACTCAAGTTGTTCAAAAATTCCTAGAACCCAGAAAAATCATTATTTTTTGAGTTTTTCTGAACTTTGAAAAATGGAAACATCAGATTGGTTTTGTTTTATTCAAATGGAGAAAGAGGAGTTACAACGATTGCGTGTTGTGTAAGTGCCATAGGTCACTACGTGCCATCAATGATGATAATTAAACGAAGTCGTGAGAAAAATGAACATAAAGATGAACGCACCCAGCACTATGTTTGCTCTTAATTCGGAAAATAGATGCCTCAATAAAGATATCTTCGTAATGTGGTTCAAAATTTTCATTAATGTTTTCAAATCTATAAAGGAAAATGAAGTGCTACACCTTACAGATAACCTTACACCTTGCATTAAACATAAAAGCTTTAGAATTTTGGAATTGACTTGAGAAAATGAATGACATATCTACAAAATCAGAAAATGGACTTCTCTTGATGTAGTCACTCTTAAGCTCTAGTATTTTATATGTTAGCTAAAATTAAAATTGGTCTTCGTTCTTACTATAATCGATAAATTTTACAGTTTCAATAATTACAATATTCGAAAAAGACATATTACACAATCATTACTATGCTGTTAGAATGGCATAGTGAGGCTCATAGTGGGGTAGTGAGCAATAGGAATAGCTCGATATGGCAGTAAGATCTACCTATCTTGCAAAATGCATATATACAGTATTAATAAAAAAAAAAGACAGAAAATATAATGTGAAAATAAAGCGCATATATTTTAACATTAAAACTGTAAAAATTAATATTATAGAAATTTAATTAACCTGTATATAGTTCTATATATTGAACAAGTTAAATATGATCTATTTCGAGCAATATAACACCCCATGAATAGACTAAATAATAATGAAAATATGTGGAAATAAAATATTTAATATAGAATTTTTTTTTCTCTAATTCTGATAGACAGTATGTTGAAATATATTCTTCTTGCCAAATATAAAAATTACAAGTGTAATTGAATTATAAAGACAGTTTCATTGTTCAACTGCACTTGTAATTCTTGTTTCTAAGCTCATAGATATCATAATAATTGAAGGCGTTTATTAAATGTACTACTAATGTTATTTCTCACAATACACAAATGTTATTTTTTCGTAAAAATTCAAATTATATTTAGTTTATTTGCGCAAATAAAAACTATTCGTAGACATCTAAAATAGTTAAATGTAAGTAAAAATTATTTTTATAAGTTTTTCTTTTTATAATATGAGTTCTGCCCTCTCAAATGATGATTATGCTAATGTTCAGTTAAATTCAATTCTAAACTGGATTTCAAACTTAAAAAAGGAATTATTCGAGTAACGATTTCTTCAAATATCTGCTAATTGCTTACAATAATTCAATATAATTTTTATTTAATTACATTTGTTTTTGAACTGGATTTTCCGGTATAGGTCTATACCTAGATAATTAATTAAATCAAAACAATAAAAATTTCTGAATAATGCATAGCATCAATTTTATTTAATAATTCTGTTTGATGTGAATTAAATTATTTTTATGAAAATTGTTAATTCAATTATTTCGTTAGATTAAAATATTAATTTTTCTTCGTTGCTTTTGTTTAATACATCAACGACTCTTTACTATTTTATTATTATAAACGATTCTAATTAATTATTTGAAGGTTTTCAATGTTTCTTACGATTAATTAAAATTGTTTATATTTCAAATAAAAACTTTTATTCTTTGTTTCCATTTTTCTTGAAGTCTTTCGAATTAGTATTTTTTGATAATTATAAAAGCTTTCATTTACATTTGTTATATTAATAGGTTATTTTCAAATTAAATTAATTTTTATTTAATTTTGAAAAAAATTTTAATTGATTTTAAATAACAATTCATAATTATTCATTAGAACTAATCATTGTCCTACGATAAATGAACTAATATTAAAATAAAAATCAATATTTAACTTTGCATTATTATAAATAAAATTGCAAATTTATTACTTGACATAATAGATGAAATTTTCTTTTGTTTTATATTTATCATTTGCGTTTCTCCTGATTGGAATTTTTGCGCATTTTTTTCTTCATTTCGATTCGAGAAGCATATTTAGATAGAAACGAGTGGGTAGAGCATTAAACATGGAAAAGAATTAGAGAAAATTTACCTGAAATGGGATGACAACGGGAGGAAGCAAAAGCAGAGAACCAGCAGAAAGAAGCGCCGGTGCCGTCTAGGCATGATTTCACTCCGGATACATCCCGGGCATAGACACAACCGGACACAGCGACACACTCGTCTCGCTCCAGGTAGTCACAGCTCAAGCCAGCCGCGTTCTCCCATCTACTCTGACAGAGGCGGGAATGCTTTACCTTTCCGTTCATCTCATTGGATAGATTCGTGCGCGCACACGAACCACAGAAATTTGTGCCGCGACGGAAGAGTATCCGGTAGTCCTCCACCCCTTATCATTAGGCCCCCGGAATGGTACCTTACCACCCACCCCCGTACATTTTCGGGTGCCGCCCTATGCCAACTCGGTGTTGGAAGCGCACCTGATGATTCCGCGAGACGGTATCTGAGTGTTTGTCGCCGCCGCCTTGTGCCCCTGGGCTAGTACAACATTTTCCCGACGACTATGTGTATGTGTGTGACTGCGGTCTCAACTCAGAAAAAAAGAGATAACGCCCACGCTACATGTACACGTGAGCACGTGTCAGGAATTTCGGGAAGTTTGTCACGCCCTGTCCGCTCTCTAATGTATCCCGATGATATTTTTTACTACTCAAATCTTGTCCCATTGTGCAATCGAAATAATAGATAAGAATTTAAATGAAATAAATGACGTTTGAGTCGGATTTGGGCTAGGTGAAATGCTCGAGGAAAGCTAACAATATCCGAAAACAAACAGCATTCATTATTTATGCATATATTAATTATATGCGAACTTAAAATTCGTTAATCTAGCTCTAAATTCTTGTTAAACCATATAATTATATTTAGATTCATAATTAACATTGGAAATTTCCTGTATATGTTTACATAGGATAATTTATGATAAAGTGTGATTTAGAATCAATCTCGTTTTTCGGTTAAGTTGTCACACGGTTGGCTATTATGAAAAATCGAGATTAGAATTAATTAATTAGAATTCGTATGATTAAGGACCTAAAGGATCAAAGCTTGTTTAGATTTTGACATGGTTTACAATAAAGGAAATTTTTGTATGGAAAAATACATACTTTGATATCTTTCTGATAATAATAGACAATTTAATTAGCCTTTTCGGTTTTATTACTTTACCGTGTTTGCAAAATTATAAGTCATAATTATTTAAGGTGTTATTACAGTAATAAATTTATAATAAATGTTCTAATATTATTAATAATAATGAGGTAAACTTATTATTATTATGCTATAATAACAGGTATTTTCAGTGTAATAAATTATGTAAAATGCCTCACATTTTCTTGATTTATTACTGAATTTACTCGAAATGTGAGGGAAACTGCAGCTTGCTTAACTTTAAATGTTATTTAGTTTTCAATTCACAAAGAGTTATGAATATGTAAGTCAATGTTGAATGCAATTCGTCAGGTTACAAAACTTAGCAACGAATTAATGAATTGTTTTCCTGTCTCCAAGTTTAAATCTTGATAAATGAGTTGCAGAATAAAATGGAGAATCAGACACGCAAACCGGCGATATCTCCATCTAATTCATCAATCAAGACTATTTTTATTTTTATAAGTTTTTCTTTTTATAATATGAGTTCTGCCCTCTCAAATGATGATTATGCTAATGTTCAGTTTAGTAGCATTCAACATCATACGGTCCATCATCATCTTTTTTGAATATTTTTATGTTTAAATAAAGAATAAGATGTGGCATTTAATTAAAGTATTATTTCTAAGCATTAATTTAAATGTTTGAAGAAATCATCGGTGAAACTTTCTCATTAAAATTGTCTTCTAAGTAACATATTGATTATTTTTACTTGAATTACATGGTAATTGGAGTAAAATCATTAAGCTAATCTATGTGTTTTCATCTAGATTAAATGATGATGTAGGCTCACTAATAAATAAAAAACAAAAGTTATTTTTTACTTTTCGGTTTGTTATAGTTTTAATAGTCTATTATTGATGTTAGACTACTGATAAGAAGTCCATATAATGTTGAGATTACTTTAAGTGCATTTTAACTAAGTGTGAATAAGCAGGAATTACTTTGTTGCGTGGGCAATTAAAATGGGAAGGTGTCATTTATGCTGGTAATTTGATTTCAATTATCACTCAAGTAGGATGTGTTCACATTGTAATATATAAATTAATTGAATTTAGATGATGATATCCGAAAATAATTGGTAGTCTGTAGAAAGTATGAAGATACAACTTTAAATTTTTACACTACAAAAGAAATTACATATTTTNTTTATATTAAATTTCTTATAGGTGATAAAAAAAATTAACAAAATTTACCGAACAAACAGTAAACTTTTCATCTTTACCTTTACTTTATTAAAAAATAAGCATGTTATTTTGTACGTGATGACCTATAATGGATTTATCAGATATCAAATCTGGAACTGCTTAAGGATGTAAAACAGTTGGAGGCACTAACATGCATTCGTCAAACAACTTATATCATCAATAATAAATTACTTTCAAAGACAAAACAGATAAGAAAAGTGCTATGCTAATCGAGGATCAGATAGCTAATGTCAAAACATTTTATAGCAGAGTCGTTACAACATAGAGAAAACTAACATTCTTGCATGTTATACAAAACGAGATAAACATCATCATCACTTTTTGTACGTCCTTAGTTTTTTGTTACTGTAGTCTGTCATGTAGTTATAGAGAATAGCTAATTTTAAAGCTCTCCAATAGTAAAATATTTCATATAACCTCATTTTGTTAATCGAAAATTACTGTTCATTTAAACGTAATGGAACCTAATAAGTACTTCGACATATTCTTAGAAAACCCTCGGGCATATTCTTGGAAATATTTATATTACAGAATTAAAGTTAAATTAAATATAAAATAAGGACTACAAGTATATAATGTATATAGACTATATGTATGCTTACTTAATAATGCGTTGACGTTTTAGAGCTAAAACACAGAAAAGTTTGTGATTATGCTACAAATATATTAGAAGATAATAAAGTTGATGAATTAGAAAACCTTAAAATGTTTTCCCCTCTTTTCATTTTTCTCATCAATGTGTAATGTGAACAGTCGTTAGAAAAACTAATATAATTTATATAAAAACGAATGATTTAATGAATATATCAATGGTTCTTAACCAGTGTTCCTCAAACCTACCTTGAGTGATAAAAAATGTTAAAGTTTTTATTTAAATTTATTTCCATTGCTATATTCGCAGACAATTCCATGTTTTTATTTTATTCAATATATTAAAGTTTATTAGTTTATTGCTTCATTATTTTTTGAGAATAGTAAATATGGGATTGCTTATCAATTTTGAATATATTGATGCTAATGCTCCGTGTAATAAAAAGTATCTGAATGGTGTTCCTCGGTCTCAGAAAGATTGGAATAGTTCTCAAACTTTTTAAAGAATCGCCCTGTTTTTTCTGTAAAAAAATCTTGCTTCACCTACATTTATCGTAAAACAATATTGATCTACAGTATTTGTTTGAATATATTTTCTTCTAATAAAACTATGATTTTCTTACAGTGTTTTGATAATACACGAAACAAAAGTAAAATGGCATACAGAGATACCGCCGGACGAAATTAATTTTTATAACTGTTATGACTACGTTAATCATAACGATAACTTATAATATAATTTTAATTAAAAAAGGATAGTTTTTGCATATGCTTTTAATGCTGTATTCAAGCAAGTGAAAAGACAATGCGTGAAAGTTGTACTCAAAAATAAATAATAATATTGATCATTTTTCGTCCCTCTAGAAAGGATCTTGCTCCTCACAAGGTAGGTAGTCCTCACAATTTGAAATCATTGATTTAATGAGTAAGAATTTAATTTAATGACTGGTATTCAAAACAATGGCAATGTGAATCATTTCAAATGAAATAAGTTTACAAAATTCAAAAATTTAATTCCAGGATTAGCTAATTTTGAACGAAAATCACGTGCAATACAAAAACGAAAAAGTATTGGTATCAATAAAAGGGAAGGCTTACAGATTTTCCAGAAATCTGTAAGCCTTCCCTTTTATTGATAAAACTGTTAGAAATATTTTTCAAACTTATTTATAAATATTTACTATTATCAATTCCTTAGTCGCAATTCTATTTTTTCAATTTGTTTTCCTGCCGCATCGATTAGATTTTGGAGAACAAGAAATTGCTTGCAAGATATTAATGAAAGACACAAGGAGGATTGTTTAATTCTATTTCTTTAATCCATGTTTTGTCAAAAATGTCTTAATTGTCATTTCGGAATGATGCTTAATATGCTATTCAGAAGGGGCATCGTCAAGAATTTAATAATTTTTTCTTTATTAAATAATCTTTCCATTATCGAAGAGAGGTGTAATCACGCTTGTGTTCACCCGGTGCCATGAACCGCTCAATTACGCGAATGGCAATAAAAGTATCGTTATCATAAACTTGTTTTATCAATTCATAAGTTTCTGACATTAAAAAAAAATTAAACTTAAAATTTAATATAAAATTTCTAATGCGATTGCGTGCCAATGACGAACGATATATGAACACAGAAAGGAGAATAATCGGATTGGTTGATTGTCAAGGACACATTGAACCTTGTTCCTACGTGTTTTTATTTTTATACTGTATATTTATAATGGATTCAGCTTAGAGCTTATTACCAATTGTTGTATATAATAATATTGGGTGTGAAACTGTACAGAAATTAAAACTGTAAAATTTCAAATTCAGAGAGCATTTCCAATAGATTTTCTTTGTCGTACAGAATAAATGTTCTATATTTTTAAAATACAATTTAAATTAATTCTGTATTGTGATTTATTATAAATGTCCATTTTTTATTATTGAAATTAAAAAATTCCATCAATTAAAAATTTTTAATAGCAATGGAATTAAATGAAACGATCGTGAAGAACATTCTTAAAGATTTCTAATTGTTAGTATACATAATTTAAATAAATATTTTTTGTCATAAATAATTAATTTATTTACAATATATCTGATTTAAAATGGGATATACACTACAATTTTACATTTTTGGTCAGAAATTATGCTATAAGAGAACTAAAATATAGGCCTATATTTAGTACAAATATCTAACACCAGTCAGTTCACAACATTAACCGCCATGTTTTTTATACGCGATCTAAGTTAAGAGTTTATAAGAAATAAGAACTTGTAACGACTACATTTAATTTTTTTCAAAAATGTTTATAAAGATCTCACTCATAAACTGTATTGGCAGTTTTGGTGCTGCAAACAATAAACATTTTATTTGTACTGTACTGTAAAAGGCACTCGTATACAGAGACATTAGCGATGCATATGTGATCCCCATTCCGAAGCTGGTGAACAGTGTGTTTAAAGGCCGATCGTAATTGATCCTCTGTGATGCTTTTCACATACAGTGTGATACTGTATCAAAATTGTTATATTTGAAAGATTTTCAAAACTGCCATATACCCATATTAAGTGAGTTCTGGTACTAATTTTTGTTCTTTTCTTACAAAAATGTCTTCCGCATGTCCTAAAATGTTGCCAAATTTCATTGCATTTGAACTGCTAAATATCTCTCTAGACAGCGTGAGTAGTGGATACTTAATTAAAAGAATTTTGCTAAATTAAGAACAACATTTCTAATATCTAAAGAAATGATCAACAGAGATTTTACGTTATTATCATTACTTAAATAGAAGATCGAGATTAATACCTGATAGCAGTTCACAAATTATTCCCAATTTCAACAAATCGCAAAATGCTTTGTCGTTTTCTGAGTTACAATCGCAATTTGCGCAAGATACATAGATTCGGAGATATGTAAATCTGTATGGGCTGTTACTAGTCGAAGTTCGGAAGTCTGTTTTTCGTTTGCATTGTGATAAAGTGAGTTTTGAGTGTCAAAACAAGACATAGTATGACATCAGTGGCGCCCGCAGACTATAAAAAAGGAGGCACAAGCTATAAAAAAAGGGCATATATATATAAATATTTATATATACAAACTATGTGTATATATGTATATACAGGTATCCCGTAATTAACTGCATTAATTNTAATTGATTTTTAATTATTTACATTTAAATTTATGATTAAAAAGTTTTAATGAATACTTGTTGGCCGACGAAAACAGTAAAAGAAATATACAGTATATTGCTAGTGGCCATTTCTCCGTCCAACATTTTTCAAGTTCGCCAACCACGTGATTCTATTCAATAAGAAGAAATTTGGCTAACAGCCAGGAGATGGTTCAACCGACCAAACCGCGAACCATGATGTATGTGTTTATTTCGGACGTTTATACCGTCCTTTTTTAAAGGTATATAACGTATAAAGGTATAAAACACATTGTCAATAGAGCTTTTCCTTGGCAAAATTTCTAGAAAACTGCAATAAATTATCAGATAACTTTTATCCATATTTATTATCGTTCACATAATTCTGCTTTCCTTTCATTGCTGACGTGACATTGTATGGTACAGTGTAATAATTATATCGTAACTTTTCGATCGTCAGAAAAGATACGAGTAAGAATACTTCGAAATCAGCTAAAAACCTAATTTAAGTGCAATATCAGAACCCTCTCACCTCTTTATTACGTATCGGAATCATATAGAAACGAAAAGAACGATATCGTTGAACTTTTTCTAGTAAATTATCATTTTTTTTAAAGTCATTTTACATGGCGTCACTTAATTTCTCTAATTCTTGAGTGCAATTAGACGAAATGCTATTAAATTTATCATTTCAAAGGATTAAAAAGGAGGAAGGCGCTTCGAAAGTCATCAAAAGAGATTAACAAAAGCTATTTCTCAGATATTGGACGAATACAGTTGACGATCGGTAATCTTGTAAAATAAGCGAACGACATTTACCATTTTTTCGGTAGAATAAGTGAAGAGTGCGGTCACAGAGAATGATATATAGCTAGACGTAGGCCCGATACTTAGACAGGTGTGTGTGACAAGGTGGGTCCTCGGTAACCTCCATCATCACGTGAGAAGCACGCGGAAACAGTTTTCCTCTTCTCTTTTCTCCTGTTTTATTTCTATTACCTATTAGAAGTGAAAATGTGTAATTTCGTATGTTAACTTCTCCGAATTGAACTGTCTATCATTATATGTTTTTCTTTGTGATTTAACATAACAATAGGTGTGCGATAATCTGAATGGTAAACTTAATAAGCTCCAGGCCAAACATGAAGACGTTCACCTGATCAATTTTAAAGACTTCAATTGGACGTGTCCGTCTTTTGTTATTTAAAGCCTCGGGTCCTGTTTCATCAACCAGTAAGATGTAATTACTCTTTTAAATGGTCTTATATTTAGAAATACACTTTAATAATTCTAATAATTATTGGCATTCATTGTTCCTCTTTCAGTCGAAGCCTTTGGTAGGAATCCTTATCATCATCATTAGTTATTGATGATGAAACTTTAATTTCTTTGACAAATCCTAATTTTTTTGTCGAATAATTTCGCCCTTATTATTATTGTCGAGAGATTTATAATGTTAATTATTATTTATTTAGAAATTTAAGAGTATTTTTTAAACACCTAATTCTTAATAATTGAAGCAATGATTGTCCAATATAAACTTTTAGATTTATTTGAAACTGTGAATCATGATTTATTGTAAACAATTTATAGGGATAAATTATCATTATCAGAATTAGAATCGACAGACTTTTTTGTTTAAGAGTATTGCACTGTCTCGTATGATTTATATGTGTTTTCATATTATTTATGTCAAGAAAAAGTCTACCACGAAGCGACAGAGTTTTTGGCGAGATGCTGTCAAACGAGTCGTTAAAAGAAATTTGTAGAGCGATATTAGATAATATTTATAATGAGACTTATAGAATTTGACAATGATATATAGGCCTACTAGCACCAAAAATGATCGAACATATTTTAAAATAGCTTTAAGCTCTTTTTAGTTATATTATTATTATTTTTTGCTTAAACTAATAGCTAATATGCTGTAATACGTTATTAATTCAATACATAATTAATATTTACTTATCTCGTACAGAAACGATATTTACTAATCAAACTGTACAATAGAAATTAATAAATTTCAAAAGTTTATTAATTTCTATTCTTACTTTAAGAAATCCACGTTGGGAAAAATGTATAATATTAAATTTTAAGTTAAAATTACCAAATATATGAATTGACATAGATATAATACTTAAATTATAATTCAAAAGACTTGTTAATGTATATAAATCAAGTGTATTATACGATGTAGCGCATCAAAGAATATATCCGAAAAATACTTCCTGTATAATCATCACGCATTGTTTAATATATATATTATAAATATAATCTTTATTTAGAGAGACAAATCTGTATCATTTCGAGTTACTCTTTCTTTTATTTGATTTGATAGCAACCGAGATTGCTGTCAAGGTCGCTGATCCTGAGAGGAAGAATGAAGCCGGATTTGGTCTGTTGTTGTGTCTGTCATAATTCAAATATTGTTTATCGTATTTGGAAATAATGCTTAATTTGGTTATAAATGTGTCGTGATGATGTCTTTTCATTTCTTTTCCAAAAAAGTATTCGTCTACGAGTTAATTCTAATCTCGTAAAAACATTTCAATTAATTGGATCATAGTACTGTCAATTAGATTTAGTTAAAAAGTTATTCACTAATTTTTTTAAATTTAATAAGATAGTTATTTTAATATTTAAATTTTAAAAATAAAATACACTAATTGAAACATATACTAAATAATTTTTAAATATTAAACATTTGAGAGTTGGAAAAAGATCTCGATGTAGATTTTTACTCAGATGTTAAGCAAATTTAGTTTTTTATTTGTATATTAATTACAAAATTAAAAAAAGAAATAGAAATAATTTTTGTTTAGTCTGGTTTATTAAGGACTACATGCAAGGCCGTCGAGAGAGTAGGAGCTGAAGAGCCCCAAATTCATAGAAAACGTAAGGTCTCGTAGTGGTTCCTATTTCTATAAATTAATTTTATTTTTACTAATGAAAAATAAAATGTTTAAATTTACTTTTTATTAATAAAGAAACATTCTACCTAATTTATTTCTTTACAAAATGGCGTTCTACTCCCGGATCCCATTCAAGCTCTGGCCATGTGGAAAGAGCCATTTTCAATAGGCAATGAAAATCATTGTAATCATTAAATTATTTTAATGAACAAAATAAAATTGAAATTTAATCTTTATGACCTTTCGAATTAAATCATGCAGACATGAAAAATTAATATTTTATATTCCAAATTTAATCGGAATCACAAATAGGAATTTTTAAATGAAACTTATCAATTTTTTTAAAAAATCATTTGTCTTTATTATATTTAAATTTGTAGGAGAGGAGTTTAGAGAATTTATTAATATATGGAATAAAACCAGCGATTTTTTTAGGTAATTTGAGGTTTAAGGTAAGATAAAACTTAAAATGACTTATATATAAGACATTACTTTTATCTTAATTGACATTTTCTGTTTACTTCCAAAATAATTAGTTATTTTATTTATTTGATTTCTTATAATGGAAACATTATTTCTATAAAACACGCTATATAGATAATAGTGGTGTTGTCGAATATTTTTGTAAAAATTTAAATAAACTATATTATTAAAAAATTACATTTCGTTAATTTGTTAGTGAAGGCTCATCAATTAGATATTATCTATATAATAACCCAATAATTACATATGTTTACTATGTAGCATAAATTTTAGTCTACAGTTTTATTTAAGCAGTTACTTCAATGATTTCTGTTGTTATAATTTAAAAATAGATAAATTTCCTGTATATTTCTGAATAAAATTAGGGGCATGATTCTATAATGTACACTAATTAGTTACTTGGTTTTCTTAAGAATTCATAGAAATAAATTCAAATTAACTCTGTCAAAAAGTCCAAAAATAGATATAATAATAAATTAATTATAATTTAAACTGAAATTTATTTAAAAGCAGTGAATAAATTAATGTATATTCAACAAAAATGAATAAACTTGCTTATTCGAACTCAATCAGACGTGTATTGAGAATCATTACATTATAATGAAAAAATTGTGCAAATGGATGAAGTTAAAGTTGTTTAAAATTCTGAATATTATTTAAAAATAAATTCGTTTTAATTATAATATAATAGTGCAATTTATATTACATCTAACGTATTTATTATTCTATATTATATCTAAGAAATGAAACGAATTATGTACTGTACTGTTGTCGTTCTAACATATAAAAAGACTCTTGTTTAATATATGCAAAGTATGTATGTAAGCGATATTTACAATTTATCAAAAACTAATAAATTCTTTTTAAATTGTTTTGCTTTATTAATTTTATCAAGTCTTGTATATCATAATTACTATAATATGATATAGTAGAAGACTGCTGTTTCCTATAATGTTGTTTTACTATTTCTCTATTTCTAAGTAATTGTGTAGGAATAATATAATTCTAATACATAAATCGTATTATGTATAATGTTTTAATTGACATGCTTAATTTTTAGGCAAAAATATAAATTATTTGTGATTATTTTATTTTATTTTCTTCGAAAAAAACCATGTATTATAATCACGGATTTTAATTTGTTACTGTGTTATATTATAATATTATTTATGATATTATAACTGTAAATATAAAAACATATAAGGCTATATCATCTTTAATAAAGTACTAAATCACAGTTGAACACGAATTAAAAGGTCTAAATGTTGGCAATATCGAAATTATCATTGCTTTATATTGTTAAATGAATGAAAGATCAAAACTAAATCTTTTTTTATAAATTATGTTATACATTTATTAAATAATTTTGTAATGTGTATAATTAAATATTTTAAATACATTTATTTGTTATAATTTGATTTATGAATTAACATGGTAAGTATTAAACCAATTCAAAATAATATATACGCTGACCGTTATATAACGTACTAAATGCAAAAAACTATGTTGAAAAATAAATTATTAAAAAAAATTATAGTTCAGAAAAAAATATAAGTTTTTTAAAAGAACAACCTTAAATTTATCTTAATTATGAAATTGAAGAGAAATTAATAATTTGATAAAGTAAAATAGCTTCAGTTCGGAGAGAAAAACAATAGTTACAACCCCCAAAGTACTGTACAAGAACGAGTTAAAATATCTTACGTGGCAAAACTGGACTATAATATTCTAAAAAAATCTCCACTTTTAATTTAAGACAGTCATAAAATTAATTTTATTTTTGAAGAACAAGATAGAAATGGTAATAAAATGAATATATATATAGGCGTATATAAATGGATTTTAATTTAATTGAATGTTCTCATTTATAATAAGTTACAAATGACTCAAGTTGTTCAAAAATTCCTAGAACCCAGAAAAATCATTATTTTTTGAGTTTTTCTGAACTTTGAAAAATGGAAACATCAGATTGGTTTTGTTTTATTCAAATGGAGAAAGAGGAGTTACAACGATTGCGTGTTGTGTAAGTGCCATAGGTCACTACGTGCCATCAATGATGATAATTAAACGAAGTCGTGAGAAAAATGAACATAAAGATGAACGCACCCAGCACTATGTTTGCTCTTAATTCGGAAAATAGATGCCTCAATAAAGATATCTTCGTAATGTGGTTCAAAATTTTCATTAATGTTTTCAAATCTATAAAGGAAAATGAAGTGCTACACCTTACAGATAACCTTACACCTTGCATTAAACATAAAAGCTTTAGAATTTTGGAATTGACTTGAGAAAATGAATGACATATCTACAAAATCAGAAAATGGACTTCTCTTGATGTAGTCACTCTTAAGCTCTAGTATTTTATATGTTAGCTAAAATTAAAATTGGTCTTCGTTCTTACTATAATCGATAAATTTTACAGTTTCAATAATTACAATATTCGAAAAAGACATATTACACAATCATTACTATGCTGTTAGAATGGCATAGTGAGGCTCATAGTGGGGTAGTGAGCAATAGGAATAGCTCGATATGGCAGTAAGATCTACCTATCTTGCAAAATGCATATATACAGTATTAATAAAAAAAAAAGACAGAAAATATAATGTGAAAATAAAGCGCATATATTTTAACATTAAAACTGTAAAAATTAATATTATAGAAATTTAATTAACCTGTATATAGTTCTATATATTGAACAAGTTAAATATGATCTATTTCGAGCAATATAACACCCCATGAATAGACTAAATAATAATGAAAATATGTGGAAATAAAATATTTAATATAGAATTTTTTTTTCTCTAATTCTGATAGACAGTATGTTGAAATATATTCTTCTTGCCAAATATAAAAATTACAAGTGTAATTGAATTATAAAGACAGTTTCATTGTTCAACTTTATTTGTAATTCTTGTTTCTAAGCTCATAGATATCATAATAATTGAAGGCGTTTATTAAATGTACTACTAATGTTATTTCTCACAATACACAAATGTTATTTTTTCGTAAAAATTCAAATTATATTTAGTTTATTTGCGCAAATAAAAACTATTCGTAGACATCTAAAATAGTTAAATGTAAGTAAAAATTATGTTTTGTTTGATCTATTTAACTTTTCTGTAATTAAAAAAATATAAATTTGAAAGAACTATTTTTAAATAGGCCTATCAACTTTCAAGGGTAATTAGTGAAATAAATTTAAAAAAAAAACTTGTAAAGTTATATATGATGTAAAATTTAATTATATTATTTATTACACTGTTACCATTAGAATGATTGATTATGATAAATGAATTGGTCAAATGAACGTTAAAACATTAAAACAAGAAATATATATTGATATAAAAAATTGCTTGCAAAAGTCATTGCAATTATATATTTCAAAACGTATTTCTGATGCCAAAGTGACGTAACTTTATAACAAAAATTTAAAAAAAAACAAAAAAAAACTGACAATAATCATCAAAAGCACGATTTTATAATTTATTACTTTTAAGAACTGGAAACTAATGTTCATGTCGAATGTTTTGATTACATATATTCATTTTATATAACAATATAAACCATTTCTAGACAATAAATTGTAACAGAATTTCATGTCATTATCATTATAAACCTTGGAGATTCAAAAATGATGATAACTTATGCTAGGTTTTGTTTTCTGAGTCATCACGAACAACACGCCTAAAATAACCAAGCATTTCTGACCTCTGGTCCTCGTCGAGAAAAGCGGATGGGTGGGCGCATACATGACCCTTCATTTTAAAAATGCAGAAATTAGGAAGCAAATGGCAAAAACCCCAATCGGGGAATATTCACTTAACTTATATATTTTAAAATAATACAATAATTTTTTTAAAATATGATCCTTTCCGATTCATTGTTTGGATATTTACATTGTATACTTAAGATGCCATAATATCACTTATAAACTCCTTTACTGTATAAAATAATTCGTCGTATTAAATTATTTAACTAAATATATTATAAATTTTAAGCTTCGAAGTTAAATAAATGTATAAATAAAATATTTTCGTTGATGTATTACGCAAATTCAAATTATATTCTGAAAATTAGGACAGTAATCTTTATTAGGCTAAGATGTTTACCATTTTTTCGATTGTACTGTTATCTACATAAATTCCACACCTATGTATAATTTACATAACCATGAAAAATTCAAAATGCCAACATCAAATTTCAAAACATTGTTCGTATTATGATTATAATGAGTTAAAGACAGAAGTTTTCACAGCAGTATCATAATTGTCGTCACCTAATTTTTTCATATTTGATTTTTAGGGCGGATATACATTAAAATTAATTAATTATTTATAAACTTACTCTTGTAAAATATAATTGTAATATTTGCAAAGTAATTTTTCCACTTAATAATCATGATAAATTGCATTAATAACTGAATCAATATAAGTTATTGTTACTTGTATTACATTTAAAAACCAATTTCATTTTAAAAAGTATTTTTAAAATGTTAAATAATAAATTTTACATTGAAAATTGTGGTAATTTTTTTTATTTAATTTAGCAAAATTATTATTATTATTATTATTATTATTATTATTTAAATTTGCGAGGAAAATAATTAATAATATTAAACACGAAAGCGTTTTAAACTGCATTAAAATGTAGATTTATGCCATAAAAATAAAATAAAATCTAAAACAATTAATAATAAATTCATTGATTAATAAATACTCATTTGTTTATATTAAATTTCTTATAGGTGATAAAAAAAATTAACAAAATTTACCGAACAAACAGTAAACTTTTCATCTTTACCTTTACTTTATTAAAAAATAAGCATGTTATTTTGTACGTGATGACCTATAATGGATTTATCAGATATCAAATCTGGAACTGCTTAAGGATGTAAAACAGTTGGAGGCACTAACATGCATTCGTCAAACAACTTATATCATCAATAATAAATTACTTTCAAAGACAAAACAGATAAGAAAAGTGCTATGCTAATCGAGGATCAGATAGCTAATGTCAAAACATTTTATAGCAGAGTCGTTACAACATAGAGAAAACTAACATTCTTGCATGTTATACAAAACGAGATAAATATCATCATCACTTTTTGTACGTCCTTAGTTTTTTGTTACTGTAGTCTGTCATGTAGTTATAGAGAATAGCTAATTTTAAAGCTCTCCAATAGTAAAATATTTCATATAACCTCATTTTGTTAATCGAAAATTACTGTTCATTTAAACGTAATGGAACCTAATAAGTACTTCGACATATTCTTAGAAAACCCTCGGGCATATTCTTGGAAATATTTATATTACAGAATTAAAGTTAAATTAAATATAAAATAAGGACTACAAGTATATAATGTATATAGACTATATGTATGCTTACTTAATAATGCGTTGACGTTTTAGAGCTAAAACACAGAAAAGTTTGTGATTATGCTACAAATATATTAGAAGATAATAAAGTTGATGAATTAGAAAACCTTAAAATGTTTTCCCCTCTTTTCATTTTTCTCATCAATGTGTAATGTGAACAGTCGTTAGAAAAACTAATATAATTTATATAAAAACGAATGATTTAATGAATATATCAATGGTTCTTAACCAGTGTTCCTCAAACCTACCTTGAGTGATAAAAAATGTTAAAGTTTTTATTTAAATTTATTTCCATTGCTATATTCGCAGACAATTCCATGTTTTTATTTTATTCAATATATTAAAGTTTATTAGTTTATTGCTTCATTATTTTTTGAGAATAGTAAATATGGGATTGCTTATCAATTTTGAATATATTGATGCTAATGCTCCGTGTAATAAAAAGTATCTGAATGGTGTTCCTCGGTCTCAGAAAGATTGGAATAGTTCTCAAACTTTTTAAAGAATCGCCCTGTTTTTTCTGTAAAAAAATCTTGCTTCACCTACATTTATCGTAAAACAATATTGATCTACAGTATTTGTTTGAATATATTTTCTTCTAATAAAACTATGATTTTCTTACAGTGTTTTGATAATACACGAAACAAAAGTAAAATGGCATACAGAGATACCGCCGGACGAAATTAATTTTTATAACTGTTATGACTACGTTAATCATAACGATAACTTATAATATAATTTTAATTAAAAAAGGATAGTTTTTGCATATGCTTTTAATGCTGTATTCAAGCAAGTGAAAAGACAATGCGTGAAAGTTGTACTAAAAAAAAATTAAATAATAATATTGATCATTTTTCGTCCCTCTAGAAAGGATCTTGCTCCTCACAAGGTAGGTAGTCCTCACAATTTGAAATCATTGATTTAATGAGTAAGAATTTAATTTAATGACTGGTATTCAAAACAATGGCAATGTGAATCATTTCAAATGAAATAAGTTTACAAAATTCAAAAATTTAATTCCAGGATTAGCTAATTTTGAACGAAAATCACGCGCAATACAAAAACGAAAAAGTATTGGTATCAATAAAAGGGAAGGCTTACAGATTTTCCAGAAATCTGTAAGCCTTCCCTTTTATTGATAAAACTGTTAGAAATATTTTTCAAACTTATTTATAAATATTTACTATTATCAATTCCTTAGTCGCAATTCTATTTTTTCAATTTGTTTTCCTGCCGCATCGATTAGATTTTGGAGAACAAGAAATTGCTTGCAAGATATTAATGAAAGACACAAGGAGGATTGTTTAATTCTATTTCTTTAATCCATGTTTTGTCAAAAATGTCTTAATTGTCATTTCGGAATGATGCTTAATATGCTATTCAGAAGGGGCATCGTCAAGAATTTAATAATTTTTTCTTTATTAAATAATCTTTCCATTATCGAAGAGAGGTGTAATCACGCTTGTGTTCACCCGGTGCCATGAACCGCTCAATTACGCGAATGGCAATAAAAGTATCGTTATCATAAACTTGTTTTATCAATTCATAAGTTTCTGACATTAAAAAAAAATTAAACTTAAAATTTAATATAAAATTTCTAATGCGATTGCGTGCCAATGACGAACGATATATGAACACAGAAAGGAGAATAATCGGATTGGTTGATTGTCAAGGACACATTGAACCTTGTTCCTACGTGTTTTTATTTTTATACTGTATATTTATAATGGATTCAGCTTAGAGCTTATTACCAATTGTTGTATATAATAATATTGGGTGTGAAACTGTACAGAAATTAAAACTGTAAAATTTCAAATTCAGAGAGCATTTCCAATAGATTTTCTTTGTCGTACAGAATAAATGTTCTATATTTTTAAAATACAATTTAAATTAATTCTGTATTGTGATTTATTATAAATGTCCCTTTTTTATTATTGAAATTAAAAAATTCCATCAATTAAAAATTTTTAATAGCAATGGAATTAAATGAAACGATCGTGAAGAACATTCTTAAAGATTTCTAATTGTTAGTATACATAATTTAAATAAATATTTTTTGTCATAAATAATTAATTTATTTACAATATATCTGATTTAAAATGGGATATACACTACAATTTTACATTTTTGGTCAGAAATTATGCTATAAGAGAACTAAAATATAGGCCTATATTTAGTACAAATATCTAACACCAGTCAATTCACAACATTAACCACCATGTTTTTATATGCGATCTAAGTTAAGAGTTTATAAGAAATAAGAACTTGTAACGACTACATTTAATTTTTTTCAAAAATGTTTATAAAGATCTCACTCATAAACTGTATTGGCAGTTTTGGTGCTGCAAACAATAAACATTTTATTTGTACTGTACTGTAAAAGGCACTCGTATACAGAGACATTAGCGATGCATATGTGATCCCCATTCCGAAGCTGGTGAACAGTGTGTTTAAAGGCCGATCGTAATTGATCCTCTGTGATGCTTTTCACATACAGTGTGATACTGTATCAAAATTGTTATATTTGAAAGATTTTCAAAACTGCCATATACCCATATTAAGTGAGTTCTGGTACTAATTTTTGTTCTTTTCTTACAAAAATGTCTTCCGCATGTCCTAAAATGTTGCCAAATTTCATTGCATTTGAACTGCTAAATATCTCTCTAGACAGCGTGAGTAGTGGATACTTAATTAAAAGAATTTTGCTAAATTAAGAACAACATTTCTAATATCTAAAGAAATGATCAACAGAGATTTTACGTTATTATCATTACTTAAATAGAAGATCGAGATTAATACCTGATAGCAGTTCACAAATTATTCCCAATTTCAACAAATCGCAAAATGCTTTGTCGTTTTCTGAGTTACAATCGCAACTTGCGCAAGATACATAGATTCGGATATATTTAAATCTGTATGGGCTGTTACTAGTCGAAGTTCGGAAGTCTGTTTTTCGTTTGCATTGTGATAAAGTGAGTTTTGAGTGTCAAAACAAGACATAGTATGACATCAGTGGCGCCCGCAGACTATAAAAAAGGAGGCACAAGCTATAAAAAAAGGGCATATATATATAAATATTTATATATACAAACTATGTGTATATATGTATATACAGGTATCCCGTAATTAACTGCATTAATTAATCCCTCGATGCTACCGCGTATATCAAAATCGCATTAATCAAATACAGTGGTAACTCGGTACTCGATCAAACAATTACCACCCTATAACAACCACCGGTTAATAAACAAATATTTTTATTTTGTCACCTGTAAAAAGTTTTCTGTGATAAAAATGAGTAAATAATTTTAAAATAAAATGGAACTTTAGAGCTCCCTTGGGAATTAAGAAAAAGGAATCCGACGATATAGTTCTCTTTGGTATGTAAATGACATACCAAAGAGAACTATATCAGAAAAAAAGGACGAAAAGCACAAAATTTGGAAACAATTTATGCATTATTAGACTAAACTGAACAAGGAGCTAATAGTTTGCCCTGCATGGAATTCAACAGAAGTTATGTGAACTAGTTAAGTAGCTATGTACAGTGTATTATCAATATGCAAAATGCCAAAATGTAAAGACATAATAAAGAAACGTTTGAAACGAATGTCTGAACAATCGTTCAACTCCCTTATCGTGAATGAAAGCAAAACATCGACAGATCACACATAGGCCTATATCTAGTAGCCAGTTGATCATTTGCTGATAAAACGGGTCTTAATCTCTTTTCTCATAAACACTATGGATACTCACCAAAAGAGATGATTGTTACTATTACCCACCTCTCTCAAAGAGGTAGGAACGTCAGTTTAATAGCCATTTAATGACATTTTCTTGGTATCAAAGTTGTCGTTAATGCAGAACTATTTCGAAGTTTTATCGAAGATAATAGGCACTATACACATAATAATAAGTAATATCATTGATTCCAATTTTATTTTCGTTTCCATCACAGTGCCGTAGCGATGATGATCTTAGAGCAGTGATCATCTTAGAGAACAAATACAGTTGAAATATCTGCCTCCATATTTATCTCCGCTAAATCCCATAGAGGAAGTGTTTTCTGTGTTTAAAAACAGATACTACAACTTTCGACTACGCCCCAGTAATACCTCACGCTCTAATTTCATATGTAGAGCCAATCATTAATACCACGAATAACAAATTAACTTATGTTCCATTTTATGAGCGTACGCGACGACATTTACAAGCTGCGTACAATGGCCCTCTTTTACAATAAAGCATGAACAAATCGACAATTAACAGACCTACAATTATTATCACTATAATACCGGATGAAAAAATGTGTAATACTATACTTAATTTACACAACCTGTAGTATAGAAAGTAATTTTTATACTGTATTGAATTTAATTTTACTCGGAAAATTTTAGTAAATATAAATTAATAAAAAACTTATAATAACTAAAATAAAATATTGATTTATTAAAAGCTTTTTTTATATAGCCTAAATGAAAAAAATCAAATGTGAAATTATTTTTTTATTTATAGAAAAATTCTGTTGCATTTATATTAGAGAAAATTACGTAATTATATTCTAAAGAATATATATTATTAAGATTGATTGATTGAGAATTGATGGAATAAGGCAACACAATACATGGGCGATCTGCCAAGGGGGTGTCTCTCGGGAAGACTTTCTATGGGAAACTGGCTCTTATTTATGTGTTAGATACGTGAACATAACTCGGAAAACTCCACGCGACCAGCCGTTGATAAGGCTCGAACCAATTCAGTAGTTTTAATATCTATAACATCATAAAATTTATAGGTTTATTTTTATTGTAATTTATATTTATGTAACTCTAAGTTTATATATTTTTCATATATTATGCGTATTTTATGTTTTATCATCATCATCTGTATGGCCGATTTGAAAATGTTCGATACTAAACTTCTATAGAAGAATCTTTAAAAGGAAAGAAATATATATTCGTATATGAAAAAAAAACGGAAAATTTCAATCAATTGAAAATGTCATCATTGAAATCGAAATATGACCATACTTACGTCAGAAAAAATAGTGCTGAAGGCTATTTTTAATTAAGTTATTTAATATTCGTACAGAATATTTATAACTGCTCATTGTTCAAGGTTGGAGATAGAGTCAAGATGTCTACTTATGGTAGAATGGTGAAGGTGACAACCTCGTGACAAATCAAGATAAACCCACTTTTTGTCCTTGTCCTCAACTTGTCTCTTAAAAAGACCCTAAAATTATATCTGTACGTCAAAAATTAATCTACAGAAATTAGACATTTGCATTTCAAAATTATTAGAATGCCTTTTCATCGCCGATCTCCTTTTAATCCAATAAATAATATTTAAATCTATTATCTAAATTGAATGAAATTAATTTATAGAATTAGGATCAATATGAATTCATTCTGATTAAGGGTTTACATACAAACAAATTCAGTAACAACATATATCATTGGATTATAATACTTAAGTGCATTTATAAAGTCCCAGAATTGCTATAAATTATTTATAAGCTCATTAAAGTATTATTTTATCTTTACCAAAAAGTGAAATAATGGTTTAAAATTCATGTCGTGCAACGACAAAAATTTAGTTTTATAATAAATCATTCGTTAATGAACAATAGTTTATTAATTAGTATTATTTTCACTTACTTTTTATTAGGAATTTTATTTTCTTCAAATTATTATGCATTAAATGTACAGTATTTTTATATTCTTGTTCTTAAATATTTTAATCATGTAGTGACATTAATGACTACCTAATTAACATTATTCTTATTAAAGACTGTCTTTAGTATAAAGCGTCGATGATTATCTTGGTCATGCAATAAATTCTTATTGAAGATGTTCTTTTATCATTAAATTCTTATAACCAACTGGAGTTTTAAAATATATAACTTCAAAAATACATATTTAACAACGAATAATATCATTTCAAATCGAGAGTATTTTGAATGATGAAACCAATTTAATGAAATGAAGTGCAACCTTGACCATGCAAGCGACCAGTTTGTTTCTCATGACCTCCAAGACTAGTCTAGAACATGGTTCTCAATCAGATTGAGAGAGCTGTCATCACTTATGTTTGTGAATCAGCAAAGTAAGACTTGCAGACTTTTCGTCATTGCAGACTACGCCCAGAATCACCTCTCACATTTTAGTTTCCATTGTTAATTGACTAGAATTTCAATATGTATATGTATTATAATCAACTTAAATACAATTTAGTAAGTTCAAGTACATATTTTTAATATAAAGTACTCCTCTAAAAGATAATAAGTATAATTTTAGGCTTTCTCAACCAGACTAAAATCATAATTTTACTGCCAGATTGATTGAAAACTAAAGAGACAGAAGCAAAACTCTTGCATAATTTTCAGNAATATTTTTGTAAAAATTTAAATAAACTATATTATTAAAAAATTACATTTCGTTAATTTGTTAGTGAAGGCTCATCAATTAGATATTATCTATATAATAACCCAATAATTACATATGTTTACTATGTAGCATAAATTTTAGTCTACAGTTTTATTTAAGCAGTTACTTCAATGATTTCTGTTGTTATAATTTAAAAATAGATAAATTTCCTGTATATTTCTGAATAAAATTAGGGGCATGATTCTATAATGTACACTAATTAGTTACTTGGTTTTCTTAAGAATTCATAGAAATAAATTCAAATTAACTCTGTCAAAAAGTCCAAAAATAGATATAATAATAAATTAATTATAATTTAAACTGAAATTTATTTAAAAGCAGTGAATAAATTAATGTATATTCAACAAAAATGAATAAACTTGCTTATTCGAACTCAATCAGACGTGTATTGAGAATCATTACATTATAATGAAAAAATTGTGCAAATGGATGAAGTTAAAGTTGTTTAAAATTCTGAATATTATTTAAAAATAAATTCGTTTTAATTATAATATAATAGTGCAATTTATATTACATCTAACGTATTTATTATTCTATATTATATCTAAGAAATGAAACGAATTATGTACTGTACTGTTGTCGTTCTAACATATAAAAAGACTCTTGTTTAATATATGCAAAGTATGTATGTAAGCGATATTTACAATTTATCAAAAACTAATAAATTCTTTTTAAATTGTTTTGCTTTATTAATTTTATCAAGTCTTGTATATCATAATTACTATAATATGATATAGTAGAAGACTGCTGTTTCCTATAATGTTGTTTTACTATTTCTCTATTTCTAAGTAATTGTGTAGGAATAATATAATTCTAATACATAAATCGTATTATGTATAATGTTTTAATTGACATGCTTAATTTTTAGGCAAAAATATAAATTATTTGTGATTATTTTATTTTATTTTCTTCGAAAAAAACCATGTATTATAATCACGGATTTTAATTTGTTACTGTGTTATATTATAATATTATTTATGATATTATAACTGTAAATATAAAAACATATAAGGCTATATCATCTTTAATAAAGTACTAAATCACAGTTGAACACGAATTAAAAGGTCTAAATGTTGGCAATATCGAAATTATCATTGCTTTATATTGTTAAATGAATGAAAGATCAAAACTAAATCTTTTTTTATAAATTATGTTATACATTTATTAAATAATTTTGTAATGTGTATAATTAAATATTTTAAATACATTTATTTGTTATAATTTGATTTATGAATTAACATGGTAAGTATTAAACCAATTCAAAATAATATATACGCTGACCGTTATATAACGTACTAAATGCAAAAAACTATGTTGAAAAATAAATTATTAAAAAAAATTATAGTTCAGAAAAAAATATAAGTTTTTTAAAAGAACAACCTTAAATTTATCTTAATTATGAAATTGAAGAGAAATTAATAATTTGATAAAGTAAAATAGCTTCAGTTCGGAGAGAAAAACAATAGTTACAACCCCCAAAGTACTGTACAAGAACGAGTTAAAATATCTTACGTGGCAAAACTGGACTATAATATTCTAAAAAAATCTCCACTTTTAATTTAAGACAGTCATAAAATTAATTTTATTTTTGAAGAAAAAGATAGAAATGGTAATAAAATGAATATATATATAGGCGTATATAAATGGATTTTAATTTAATTGAATGTTCTCATTTATAATAAGTTACAAATGACTCAAGTTGTTCAAAAATTCCTAGAACCCAGAAAAATCATTATTTTTTGAGTTTTTCTGAACTTTGAAAAATGGAAACATCAGATTGGTTTTGTTTTATTCAAATGGAGAAAGAGGAGTTACAACGATTGCGTGTTGTGTAAGTGCCATAGGTCACTACGTGCCATCAATGATGATAATTAAACGAAGTCGTGAGAAAAATGAACATAAAGATGAACGCACCCAGCACTATGTTTGCTCTTAATTCGGAAAATAGATGCCTCAATAAAGATATCTTCGTAATGTGGTTCAAAATTTTCATTAATGTTTTCAAATCTATAAAGGAAAATGAAGTGCTACACCTTACAGATAACCTTACACCTTGCATTAAACATAAAAGCTTTAGAATTTTGGAATTGACTTGAGAAAATGAATGACATATCTACAAAATCAGAAAATGGACTTCTCTTGATGTAGTCACTCTTAAGCTCTAGTATTTTATATGTTAGCTAAAATTAAAATTGGTCTTCGTTCTTACTATAATCGATAAATTTTACAGTTTCAATAATTACAATATTCGAAAAAGACATATTACACAATCATTACTATGCTGTTAGAATGGCATAGTGAGGCTCATAGTGGGGTAGTGAGCAATAGGAATAGCTCGATATGGCAGTAAGATCTACCTATCTTGCAAAATGCATATATACAGTATTAATAAAAAAAAAAGACAGAAAATATAATGTGAAAATAAAGCGCATATATTTTAACATTAAAACTGTAAAAATTAATATTATAGAAATTTAATTAACCTGTATATAGTTCTATATATTGAACAAGTTAAATATGATCTATTTCGAGCAATATAACACCCCATGAATAGACTAAATAATAATGAAAATATGTGGAAATAAAATATTTAATATAGAATTTTTTTTTCTCTAATTCTGATAGACAGTATGTTGAAATATATTCTTCTTGCCAAATATAAAAATTACAAGTGTAATTGAATTATAAAGACAGTTTCATTGTTCAACTGCACTTGTAATTCTTGTTTCTAAGCTCATAGATATCATAATAATTGAAGGCGTTTATTAAATGTACTACTAATGTTATTTCTCATAATACACAAATGTTATTTTTTCGTAAAAATTCAAATTATATTTAGTTTATTTGCGCAAATAAAAACTATTCGTAGACATCTAAAATAGTTAAATGTAAGTAAAAATTATGTTTTGTTTGATCTATTTAACTTTTCTGTAATTGAAAAAATATAAATTTGAAAGAACTATTTTTAAATAGGCCTATCAACTTTCAAGGGTAATTAGTGAAATAAATTTAAAAAAAAAACTTGTAAGGTTATATAAGATGTAAAATTTAATTATATTATTTATTACACTGTTACCATTAGAATGATTGATTATGATAAATGAATTGGTCAAATGAACGTTAAAACATTAAAACAAGAAATATATATTGATATAAAAAATTGCTTGCAAAAGTCATTGCAATTATATATTTCAAAACGTATTTCTGATGCCAAAATGACGTAACTTTATAACAAAAATTTAAAAGAAAAAAACTGACAATAATCATCAAAAGCACGATTTTATAATTTATTACTTTTAAGAACTGGAAACTAATGTTCATGTCGAATGTTTTGATTACATATATTCATTTTATATAACAATATAAACCATTTCTAGACAATAAATTGTAACAGAATTTCATGTCATTATCATTATAAACCTTGGAGATTCAAAAATGATGATAACTTATGCTAGGTTTTGTTTTCTGAGTCATCACGAACAACACGCCTAAAATAACCAAGCATTTCTGACCTCTGGTCCTCGTCGAGAAAAGCGGATGGGTGGGCNTTTTGAGTGTCAAAACAAGACATAGTATGACATCAGTGGCGCCCGCAGACTATAAAAAAGGAGGCACAAGCTATAAAAAAAGGGCATATATATATAAATATTTATATATACAAACTATGTGTATATATGTATATACAGGTATCCCGTAATTAACTGCATTAATTAATCCCTCGATGCTACCGCGTATATCAAAATCGCATTAATCAAATACAGTGGTAACTCGGTACTCGATCAAACAATTACCACCCTATAACAACCACCGGTTAATAAACAAATATTTTTATTTTGTCACCTGTAAAAAGTTTTCTGTGATAAAAATGAGTAAATAATTTTAAAATAAAATGGAACTTTAGAGCTCCCTTGGGAATTAAGAAAAAGGAATCCGACGATATAGTTCTCTTTGATATGTAAATGACATACCAAAGAGAACTATATCAGAAAAAAAGGACGAAAAGCACAAAATTTGGAAACAATTTATGCATTATTAGACTAAACTGAACAAGGAGCTAATAGTTTGCCCTGCATGGAATTCAACAGAAGTTATGTGAACTAGTTAAGTAGCTATGTACAGTGTATTATCAATATGCAAAATGCCAAAATGTAAAGACATAATAAAGAAACGTTTGAAACGAATGTCTGAACAATCGTTCAACTCCCTTATCGTGAATGAAAGCAAAACATCGACAGATCACACATAGGCCTATATCTAGTAGCCAGTTGATCATTTGCTGATAAAACGGGTCTTAATCTCTTTTCTCATAAACACTATGGATACTCACCAAAAGAGATGATTGTTACTATTACCCACCTCTCTCAAAGAGGTAGGAACGTCAGTTTAATAGCCATTTAATGACATTTTCTTGGTATCAAAGTTGTCGTTAATGCAGAACTATTTCGAAGTTTTATCGAAGATAATAGGCACTATACACATAATAATAAGTAATATCATTGATTCCAATTTTATTTTCGTTTCCATCACAGTGCCGTAGCGATGATGATCTTAGAGCAGTGATCATCTTAGAGAACAAATACAGTTGAAATATCTGCCTCCATATTTATCTCCGCTAAATCCCATAGAGGAAGTGTTTTCTGTGTTTAAAAACAGATACTACAACTTTCGACTACGCCCCAGTAATACCTCACGCTCTAATTTCATATGTAGAGCCAATCATTAATACCACGAATAACAAATTAACTTATGTTCCATTTTATGAGCGTACGCGACGACATTTACAAGCTGCGTACAATGGCCCTCTTTTACAATAAAGCATGAACAAATCGACAATTAACAGACCTACAATTATTATCACTATAATACCGGATGAAAAAATGTGTAATACTATACTTAATTTACACAACCTGTAGTATAGAAAGTAATTTTTATACTGTATTGAATTTAATTTTACTCGGAAAATTTTAGTAAATATAAATTAATAAAAAACTTATAATAACTAAAATAAAATATTGATTTATTAAAAGCTTTTTTTATATAGCCTAAATGAAAAAAATCAAATGTGAAATTATTTTTTTATTTATAGAAAAATTCTGTTGCATTTATATTAGAGAAAATTACGTAATTATATTCTAAAGAATATATATTATTAAGATTGATTGATTGAGAATTGATGGAATAAGGCAACACAATACATGGGCGATCTGCCAAGGGGGTGTCTCTCGGGAAGACTTTCTATGGGAAACTGGCTCTTATTTATGTGTTAGATACGTGAACATAACTCGGAAAACTCCACGCGACCAGCCGTTGATAAGGCTCGAACCAATTCAGTAGTTTTAATATCTATAACATCATAAAATTTATAGGTTTATTTTTATTGTAATTTATATTTATGTAACTCTAAGTTTATATATTTTTCATATATTATGCGTATTTTATGTTTTATCATCATCATCTGTATGGCCGATTTGAAAATGTTCGATACTAAACTTCTATAGAAGAATCTTTAAAAGGAAAGAAATATATATTCGTATATGAAAAAAAAAAAAAAAAAAAGGAAAATTTCAATCAATTGAAAATGTCATCATTGAAATCGAAATATGACCATACTTACGTCAGAAAAAATAGTGCTGAAGGCTATTTTTAATTAAGTTATTTAATATTCGTACAGAATATTTATAACTGCTCATTGTTCAAGGTTGGAGATAGAGTCAAGATGTCTACTTATGGTAGAATGGTGAAGGTGACAACCTCGTGACAAATCAAGATAAACCCACTTTTTGTCCTTGTCCTCAACTTGTCTCTTAAAAAGACCCTAAAATTATATCTGTACGTCAAAAATTAATCTACAGAAATTAGACATTTGCATTTCAAAATTATTAGAATGCCTTTTCATCGCCGATCTCCTTTTAATCCAATAAATAATATTTAAATCTATTATCTAAATTGAATGAAATTAATTTATAGAATTAGGATCAATATGAATTCATTCTGATTAAGGGTTTACATACAAACAAATTCAGTAACAACATATATCATTGGATTATAATACTTAAGTGCATTTATAAAGTCCCAGAATTGCTATAAATTATTTATAAGCTCATTAAAGTATTATTTTATCTTTACCAAAAAGTGAAATAATGGTTTAAAATTCATGTCGTGCAACGACAAAAATTTAGTTTTATAATAAATCATTCGTTAATGAACAATAGTTTATTAATTAGTATTATTTTCACTTACTTTTTATTAGGAATTTTATTTTCTTCAAATTATTATGCATTAAATGTACAGTATTTTTATATTCTTGTTCTTAAATATTTTAATCATGTAGTGACATTAATGACTACCTAATTAACATTATTCTTATTAAAGACTGTCTTTAGTATAAAGCGTCGATGATTATCTTGGTCATGCAATAAATTCTTATTGAAGATGTTCTTTTATCATTAAATTCTTATAACCAACTGGAGTTTTAAAATATATAACTTCAAAAATACATATTTAACAACGAATAATATCATTTCAAATCGAGAGTATTTTGAATGATGAAACCAATTTAATGAAATGAAGTGCAACCTTGACCATGCAAGCGACCAGTTTGTTTCTCATGACCTCCAAGACTAGTCTAGAACATGGTTCTCAATCAGATTGAGAGAGCTGTCATCACTTATGTTTGTGAATCAGCAAAGTAAGACTTGCAGACTTTTCGTCATTGCAGACTACGCCCAGAATCACCTCTCACATTTTAGTTTCCATTGTTAATTGACTAGAATTTCAATATGTATATGTATTATAATCAACTTAAATACAATTTAGTAAGTTCAAGTACATATTTTTAATATAAAGTACTCCTCTAAAAGATAATAAGTATAATTTTAGGCTTTCTCAACCAGACTAAAATCATAATTTTACTGCCAGATTGATTGAAAACTAAAGAGACAGAAGCAAAACTCTTGCATAATTTTCAGTAGGGAAATTTAGATTTTTCCAACCTGAAATATCGAAGTAATTAAAATACCCATTTCTTATAAATATTTACAAATATATTTTCATAATTAAGCGTTATAAATGATACAATTAATATTCGTAATTACTTTCCATGGCAGTTTATTCCCTTCCTCTTTTAAAGATAACCTAAATTATTCTTAGATTCTTTACTATTATCCTAAAAATGAATTAAAAATGTATAATTAAAAGTATGCATATATTAAACAGAATGAAAATTTATGTTATCTCTGTAATATCTTTAAAAGAAGAGAATAATTATCTTAAATATATCATTACTATGTCTATCTATAGATATTAACTTCAATAATATACCTTGTAAATATTTATAATTAATCGATTTTTAATTATTTTACTGTTATAAACCGAAAAATATAAATTAATTATATAATGTAAGATAATATATTTACATATATTATATGTTGGAAACATTTTTGCTATCTTTCAACAATTTTTCACAAAATAACATAAATTCTAACAACAGTTTTTAATGAATAAATATTGTATTAAAAATATCAATTTTTAATACAATTTAGTCAATTAATTAAATATAAATGATAATTTCATAATCTTTTTTTTTGTTTATTAAAATTATTTATTAAAATTATAACATAAATACGTTTTTAAAGAATAATAGACTATATTTTTATTCATTCATGAATATAAATATATCGAATTACATGTAATTATAAATTATTTGCATTATTAATAATAGAGGTGTGGTCGACATTTCTTCTAAATGATTTATTTTTATTCAGATTTAAAAGCGTATGTAATCATAAATGAAAATTAATCATTTTTTAATTGAAATAAAAATGTTGTACTACATAAAAAAATCGTGAATCTTACAAGTAACTTGAGTTTTAAATTGAGATCTCTCGTAAATAAGAAACTTATAACGAAACTATTAGTAAAAAATTAATCATTTTATGTGTAATTAATTAAAATTTACATAATTATTTTATTAATTAAAATATATATTTACATATTTCTAAAGTATCTGTAGACTTCTTCATACCCTGCACTTTACTTCAGGCTCATCGTGAGTTCGAACCCGATTTATAATGAGCCTTAAAAATATTTTAAACATTTAATAAAGAAAAATAAATCATTTATTTCTTCATTTTATTCACAAATTTTAATTATTAGATTTTTTATTTTTAATATATTTTAATTTGTGATATTAAAACGAAGAAAAATAAAATCAGAAAAGAAACTAAAAGATAAAAATAAGTGTATGAATGGATCATTAAGGCATCATACGTTATTCAATTTTATTTGTATAATTAAATTTTTTTATCATGATAATTATATTCATGATATATTTTTTAAATTTGCTTTTGTATAAGAACTTATCATTTATAAACCCATAACAATTAATCATTTTTTCAAAGTACAGATATAACGAGAGATATTTAACAAGTATGGATATTCAAAAATCAATAATTTAAAAATAATAATAAAAAAAAGAAAAACTTGATGTAGTTTAAGGGTGTTTTCTTATCTAGTAGCTAACATATCATCAATCTCGAATGACTCTAAACTTGTTATATTAATATATAAGATATTATTCATTAGATATTTTAATAATGAGCCTATAACAATTTTCTCACTTTTTACAATGCAATGATTTACAAAATTTCCTATCTCTGTTGGCTTTTTATTTTTATTTTAATAGAGAATATCATCATTAGTTACTGTATTTTAATTTTTTTTCACGTAAACATGATTATAATCTCGAGCTTTTGATTTATAGTCTAAAGAAGATTCTTTATGTTGTAATAGTTGAAGTTGATTTTCAAGCCGAAAGCGAAAGTGACCATTGACATAAAATTTTCTTGTATATTGTTTACATTTTTATTATTTTTAACATGAATATGCATAATGGATTATTTTTATTATTATTTAAATTTGCTTCTTATCATATCTTCAAATCTTTTGACTCAAATTTAATCCGCTTCTAATTAATATAAATGGCTGAAACCTTGAGGACATATCTAAGTCAGATAACAATGCATTTTAATATGCAAATGTAGAATTTAATCATGTACCTGTACTGTATGCGTTAATGCATTTTAGTGATGTCCCACTCTCACCATCCGCATCCGCACTCTCCAATATCGGAAAACATGATTAATAAAAGCGTTTTTTTAATATTTGAATAATGAATTACACGGCATTTGTATAATAACGATTTAAAATATATAATTTGAAGATTTTTTTGAAAGAGAAAATTATTTTCTATAATTAAAATCAAAGTAATTAAAATATATTATATGATGAACATAATGGACATAGGATATAACTAGTCTGAGAGATTCACCCGAGAATATCATAATCCTGATTTATGAACATTTGATGTTCCTTAAACAGCAAATAAGATAGTTATATCTTGATTTATCTTGACAGTTATTTACAAGAGAATTAATTGTAACATTATCCGAAAACATGTTGGGTACAATGATTAATTGATCCATTAGTCTTGTTTTATGAATGGGCTATGCTGAAGTAGATAATGTGGCTAACTAAGAGATAAATAATGTCCTTCATTGTCTTTCATAATGTAATCGAGTTGTTTTAATAATACCTTAAGATTAATAATTATTACAAGCAGATCCTTCTAATATATTTTATGCTTTTCAAAAAATGAATTGAGATCTTCCTGAGCAAATTTGACATCTTCGGATCTTATCTTTATAGGATTATATTCAAATCACATCTGATAATTTCAGGTTTGATAAGTCTTCTACAAATACTAGAAACAGCACATTTGTCTTAAACTTTATAAATTTTCTTTAAAAATATTAATTTAAACTGGAAAAAAAATGTAAGCATATTTCATATAGATCTATTTAGTTTAGACTATTTTAAATATCTATAAAACCGCGTAAATGCCTTTTAAATTACCATAAAAAGAAACTTACATATTTTGGGTTAATAATGTAAATATAAAATTGCAAATAAATGATATAAATTGTATATCAAATGATTTACACACAATTCAGTCAAACAATGTTTTATGTGAGAACTTCAGTACGTTTATGTAGTAGGCCTATATTATGTCTGATCAGTGCTTACTAAACTTATCATAAACAATATTTGAAATATATTTTGAATTAGTACAAGAAAAACTATTGGTCGGTTTGACGCAAAGTGGTTCTTTGCTATTCGTGACAAATGGAATGGAGGGACAGCAATAGCACGATATGATTCGTCGCGCGTGACTAGTTGTGGTTACGGATATCACGAATACGTCACGCCTAAATAACCATCATCTTCTTCCTTCTACATCATATACAAGGCCTCTTATACCTTGTTTGGATATATTTCAGTTCTTCATTAGCAACCTCTCAAATGATTTACTCTTACTTTACATCACATTCTAAAGCAGGAAGATACTGTACTCGAAATTTTTTAGTATTTACCTCACCATACTGTGACATAACTATAGTAGGTTACATTTATATATAATGAAATATCAATCCTATTTATTCTGTAGCAAGATAGACTCATATTTTATCTAGGTAATGAATTTTGTTTTAATAGCTATACAGATAAACCATTTATTTTAAATCTCTAAAACCGTGTTATAGATTCTTCTTACCTGTTTAGTCTATTTCTTTTTTTATTATAGAAATAATAAGAAAAACTGTTCATATATTTCTACTTAATTCTAAATAATAATTTATTTTTAATCTTTAATATTAAAAATAAAATCATGTAATTTAGATTTTGCATAATGCATTTTAAAACACATACTTGAATTTAATTTCAACATTTGAATTGCATCAAATATTTTTCTACACATAAAATAAAGCTTCAGCAATAGAAACCAATTAATTATTTTTATTTTAAATTGATGTCTGCAATCCTATAATTATATCTATAATTATTTTAAAACTACTTGCTAATCTGGTTTGTAGCAGAGCTTCAAAAAAAAAATTTGTCCTTCTCTATAGGATTATATTTCTCTCCTCAGGATTATTAAAGATTAAAGCAAACATTTTTATGATTATTTACCAATTTAAACGGTAATTAATATTCACGAAAATGAATTTGCTGTAGTTTTAATCGTTTAAATGTATTATTATATATAAAACTGACAAGAATGTTTTAATTTCTTTATGATGGATCTTGAGAAAGACAAGAAAAGACAAGTCAAACATCAAAAAATTATTCATGGATGAGTCGTTAGCTGAATGCTAAATAAAATAAGAAAGATTATTTGTTTAATACATCCAGTTTTACTGAAAAAGGCAAGGACTTCTTTCTCATTATTTTCATTCTTCTTTATAACTTCCTTTTGAAAATTAATTTGAAAAATAAAACTTAAAACCATAAATAAAATAGTAAATTTGTTATTATAAAGTGTATTTAAAATCTTAACAAATTCGAGAAAAGTAAAAGAAAACTCAATAAATTTAGCATGGAAAATTTATAGTTCGATTGGAAACTTGCTGAACAGGATGGGATGACTGTTGGCTAGAATAAAGATTACTGAGGTCCTTGAAAGAATAAAAACATCTGGATATCTTCATCTTACTGTCGAATCCATTGAGTTTTAAGTGAAATAATCATCGCGTATAAATGAATATATATGATTTAATACTTATAAATATGAAATAGGTTATAATTTAAAGCTCTGTGATAATATAAATTATGAATCAAACTATAGAATAATAAATAATATTGAATAATACAGAATAGGATCTATTTTTTAAACAGAAGCTGTAATTGTCAGGAAAGAAGAAACATTTTTAATAAGAATTTATTAAATACATTTATTACTTTTTTAATAGAAGTATTTAATGTTAATATTAAACAATTCATTACACATTACTTACTCAAAAGTATTAACTCAATAATTCGTAAAAATTAAACGTGAAAAACTCATAATAATTAATAAAATTGCTTTAATTTAGTGGTTACTCGAGATTAATTAATCTTTCAATAATATAAATTTTAATTGTTTTAAATTAAAGAAAGCAAATCGTATAATTAAACAAAAACTTTCCCTTAATTCCTTAACAAATTAAGTTGTTTAGTTGTAATTTTAATAATCTATAACCATTAAAATATCATTATAAATAACTAAAACTAGCAAGCAGCTATCGAACTATAGCAAAACCAATTAAATAAATAACTTACTTAAATTTTATTAAAGTAAAATACAAAGTATTATTTTTATTCATTCTATTTGTAGTTTATTGTTATTTTCTAGTGTAGAGAGAGGTGAACAAAGGAAAAAAAATTGGGAAAGTCTATGATTTAAAACGTCATTAATTCTTTATATTTTGCTCACTACTTTCAGACATTTTCATTTTTAGGCGAATTATACAGTTAAACCTTTGAACAACGGCCAGTGACGTGAACATAAAAATGGCCGGAGGTTATTTTGTATGCATTAAAAATACTTATGATTCTTATGTTTAGAGGTGGCCGTTATTGAAATTAGATTGTATTTTCTTCAAAATTGAAGTAGGCATATTACAAATTAAATTTAATTACGTATAATTACGAAATAACTTCCGAACAACGGCCATTTTTCACGTTCCTGTCAATGATCGCTGTTCAGAGGTTTGGCTGTATATATTTCAAGGATCGTTGTGTCTGTGTAAATAATTATTAACGATGTTTTTTATGAACTGTAATAATTTCCACTTTAATTTATTGTTGTTATTATTATTATTATTATTATTACTATATATTTCTAAACATATAAATTTAATTTAAATGTTTGTAAAGTAAGCAAAAAAAAAATATTAAAAATAAAATCATGTAATTTAGATTTTGCATAATGCATTTTAAAACACATACTTGAATTTAATTTCAACATTTGAATTGCATNTTCAACACTTGATAAGTGTGGCGTGCGAACACCGCAACGAGACCTCTTAAAAACAATTATATCAAACAAGTTTCGTGAAAATTCTTTCATATTTTCCTTAACCTCAGTTATGTCTGGGATCAAGCAGCCAAGCCGTATTAATAAATAATTTACTGTACTTTTTTTTTAGGATGGGAGCCGAGGAAATATTCTGATACAAGAAGTATGGGTGTGTTTTCTCTAGTTATTTACGTGGGCTTTTTAGGTAAGTGGTTTGCAACCACAGTTTTTTATTCATTTATTTTTTTCTTATTTTCATTTATGCAATTTTTGTTTTTTCTATATTGAAAGGAGGATGTTGGGGACAGATCAATCGAGCACCTGTGTTTCTTCCTGGAGGTGACATGAGTCGGTTTTCACTCAGGGAAGACACTCCTGTTGGTAAGTGACAGATAAATTTATTACATTATAATGTTGTAATGCTACAATACAATTTATTTTAAATAAAATTGAAATAAACTTTCAGATTTCAAGTCAGTCTTTAATCTCAAAATCTTAAAATATCTTGCTATATTTCTGAGATGTTTGATGTAATTGGAGATGTATTGCTATATAAAAATTAGGATATTTATAATGTTATTTGGCATTTAATATGTTACTAATAATATGTTTTTGAATTTTATCCTGGTTTAGCTACTGTTCAAAGTAATTTTCTTTAATCCTTAAGGAAGAATATTAAGAATGGATTTATACAATGATATTGTTTGCAACCCAATTTTAGAAATGTAGGACCTAAGTTATTTATGAATTTTATATTCAATTAATCTTTTGTAAATTTTATAATTTAAAATTAGACATTTTTTCTTTTAATTTAATACAAATAATTCTGTGCTCCTGGCAATGATAGAAGCTAGGAATTATTTATACGATTTTTCAGCCTACTCGTTTGATGATCCTGTTTTTCCTCTTCTGGAACTGCAACTCATTTCATTTTATTCATCTGAATGATATTGTAAGTCTATGCTAGAAATTACATTCTTTTTTCTGCGAGAAAAAGTTAAATAAGAGCCTAAAATTGAGAAAACTCGATTTAATTTCTTAATAACTATAGGGCTGTGCAATAGGCTAATCCACAGTTTTGATGGTATTTAGATAAAGTGTAGCGAGGGACGAATAACATTATATCCAGTTCGTTCAAAATTTTCTTTTATACTAAATTATATAATAGCTTTTATCCATTCCCATTGCTGTTTGTCTCAGCAGGCCTACATGTTTATCATATTTATTCTGTAATTGAATAATGAAATATATTAAACAGTTATAAATAGTTAAATCGAAATATGCAGAGACGAAATTTTGTATGTTTAGGTATAATTTTATTTTGATGGTGTCCTCCTTAAGGGATCACTATACAGGTTGAGTTCAAAGTCCCTTGCACCTTTTTCATTCCAAAGGTACTGAAGATACAGTATATTGATTTTGTTAATGTAGTTACCTAATTTAGTTACAAGTCATGTATGGAGAATTGGATGGGATCTTGAAAAAAAAATTTCAAGGTCAACAAAAAAGGGTTCTGTACGATTCTCCATACATGATTTCTTATGTATGGAGAATCATACAGAACATTATTACATTAAAAAAATTACTATATCTTCAGTACTTTTAGAATGAAAAGGGTGCAAGGGACCTTTGACTCACCTTGTGTATAAAGCGTAGAACTAAACTAAAGAAGGGTTGCTTGCTGGTGACGCCATTGTTCTAATCAAGTTAGTATTGTAATTCAAACGTAAATTAATGCTTCAAATATAATTCACATGCAATAATTTTTATCTATGTCTAAATCTGAAGCGTTTTAAATCGTATTTGACTGGTAATTCGACATCATAAATAAAGACTATTGGAAGTGACATCAAATTTTCAAAATCGTTCTCGTGGGATATCCAATTGAAAAATCCGTGTTTAAACTAATCTCTCCAAAAGAAATGAATACAATGAAATCTATTTGCTATCTGATTAATCTGTACAGGTACTGTAAGTTTTCTTCACCTAACACCTAAATAGGAGTTGGTTACGTAGAAAGTCCTCCTGGAAGGCATTCCCTCTTAGCAAATCGAGACAAACCTATTCGCTTCTAAATGATCTATGGTAATTTAATTGAGAACATCTATCAAATATTCGGATTCGATCCAACGAAAGCATCGATCATACAAATATCAAATATTAATTTAAATATCATCATCCGTCATCTATTTCAATTTACGTGTTCATTGAACAAATTTCCCTAAGTTGAATATGAACAATAAGAAAATCGCTAGTATCAAATCAATTTTAATTAATTAACACATGATTAAAATTTATACAAATTATTTTATACGTATTTTTATAATAATATTCTTATAGATCTTAGTTTTGATTTTATTTTAAATTATTTATATTTAATTTAAAACATTCTTGCAACGTCAATGCACCATCTGAAAATAGTAAATCTTTTCTTTAAATTATTTATAAACCTTAAACAAGTTTATTGTATATTTAACAGAATTCTATTACTGAATTTTAGAATATTGAATTAATAAAGTTTAAACGAAAGAGGAATAGAAGAGTAAGTGAGATTAAGAAGACTTTCACTATAACTTTGTTATTTATTATTAGAGTCAAATGAAATATTTATAAGCCGAATTATAGCAGCACACACGATGCCGAAATAGCGAAATATTTGGCTTAAAAAAGAGGGAATTTATTATACAACAGGAATGGGAAATATTTCTGTTTAATATATTTATTTTTTTTTTAAATTGATATAAAACAATTTTGTTAATATTATTATGAGAGTAACTTCATTCGGGAATTGATAAATATCATTAGTTCTTTTTATTTTTTACTCTCTGCCCTGTGAGAACTAAGAGGGCATACGTCAACCCCATCGTGGGTTCGGCCAGGCTTACAGTAGTATAGCCGGGTAATGAAGGAAGGGGCCCGACATATGAAAATAATCAAGTCATTCTATTAAAACGTAGCCTATGAAGTTAATATATAACAAAATTACAATTATTCTCATACTAAAAAGTATGCATTAGGTCTGAAACTCGTGAAATAATATGTGTCTTGTATGTATTCATTACTACATTCATCTCATTCCATTCGTTTGAATAAGATGATAAAATATTATTTTAAAATGGCCTTTAGTAAAATACTATTCTTACTTTGTACGAATTAGTTAATAATCAGAATTATATTTTGTTATATATGCTATATACTTATATGTAATAAGTTATGGATGCAAAGAATGGAAATTTGTTAACATTATAATTAAATTTTAACTAATTACATAACATGTTACACTATCGGGACAATCCATAAAACAGTTCAACTTCAGAAAATACGCTACATTTCAATGTATTGTTTGTCCCACCGGTGCCCGAATAGATAACACTACCGAACAATGGTCGTGGGTCCGATCCTGACCAACGGGCTGATTACATAAGTTTTCCGGGTTTTCTTCATGTGTATAATACCTAAATAGGACCAGTTTCCCGTAGAAAGTCCTCCTGGGAGGCACCCCTTCATTGTAAATCTCCATAGAATCGCACTGCCGTATCCCATCAAACCAAACTTAATTTATTGTTGTTTAAAAGATTAAGCAATCTCAAATTTTTCAATTTTAAATTACATACATATTTTAGATCGTTTTAATTATAGAAATCAATTTAAATATCATATTAATAATATTAAAAACATTTATTTTAAGAAAACTTCTTGATATTTTAACGATTAAGAATTTCTAATTGCAACTATTATATAATTTAAAGTTAGAATTTAATTAAATATATAAATATAAATAATTTGGACATTTTTATTTTATCAGATTTGTAATCTTGTAAATAAATATTTGAATTTAGTTTGAAATTATTTTATCTGATTAAATAGAAAAATTAATTACTTTATTGTTGTTCTGAAGTATCTTCCGGAATATGTTTAAATACTGTAATAGAACCGAATTGTTTTATCCTTTCTTCACCAAAAGTTTGCACCTGGATTATTAAACTTTCGGAAAAAATTTGTTTATATTTGTATCCATTCTAGAAATGGATTTCGAGTTGATATTTTTCGACAAAATACCCAGCAGTGGCGCGTACCCACGACTAAAAACAGGTCGCAGGTTCGCGTCTGACCAACAGCTGGCTGCATAAAATCTTCGATTAAATCCCCTTTAGTGAAGAGGTTTTTGTCGAAGATCGATTTGGTTTGTTCGGATACGGCAACAAAACACGCGGGCGATCTGCAATAGGGAATATCTCTAGGGAAAACTTTCTATGGGGAAACTGACCTCTATTTAGGTGTTAGACATATGAAGAAAACTCTGAAAACGTCACACAGCCAGCTTGATGGTCAGGCGAGAACCCACGAGTAAAACTGGTCGTGGATACGCGCGTTTTGTGGAATATCAACTCGAAATGCATTTATAGAAAAAAGACACAAATATAATCAAATTTTTCCGAAAGTTTAGTAACCCACGTGCAAACTTCCGGTAAAGAAAGAATTAAACAGTCTAGTTGTATTATAGTATTTAATTGCTTTACTTTTAAAAATCTATCATTTTTTATACAATGATTGCAAAGTTATAGCAATATAGGCCTAACTTTTAATGGGGCTAATCTCCTCAGTGAACATACTTTACAAGGTAATAAAATTTATTGTTATAAATTAAAAAATATCACTTCAATAGAAAGATAAATTAATTTACAGTTTTTTAAGGATACATAAAGATTATCTAAGATATAGAACACCATTCGTTTGCCTCGACATTGGCACTAAATCGAAGAAACACTGAAAATTGTTTATATTAATGAGATGTATGAGCAAGGTTGAGATTTGAAAGTGTGAAAGTCTCAAAATCCCACATTTGGTAATTCGGAGATAACAAAGGCAACTACTGTTAAATAGCTATGAGGAAGATCCGTTTACCAAAATTGATTGGCGGTATATCGAGGTTTATACCGTATTATCTTCTTCTTCATGCTTGTGTTGGTCCTCTTCAGAGTCTTTTTTATTACTCTTTCCGCCCTGTGAGCACTAAGAGAGCTTCTTTTAACAAGCCCTTTATGGGTTCGGCCAGGCCCACAATGGGGCGGCCGAATGGTAAAGGACGGGGCCCGACATATCCGGACGGACCCGCCCCAGAAAATTCCTGGGGATTTATTCCAGGGTTCGAATCTGGACGGTAACCCGTCCAGATTCGAACCCGGATCCCCACAGCGATATACTGCCACCTTGATCGCTCGGCCATCACTTTAGGGTCACGTACAAATTGTACGATATACGCGATGTAAATTTCCAAAATTTTAAGTTAAAATGACTTATTTTTAATACAATTCTCAAATTCATTTAGTGTTTTATTTATAATTGTTATATTAAATATAAAGTATTTAAATATTTTGGTTATTGAATGTTTAACTGTGTATAAGAACTCAAGATGAATATTAATTTTAAAAATTAGCATTAGAAACGTAAATAAAATAAAATTTTAATAACATTATTATTTTTTAATGAAAATACTAAAAAAAAAGTTTAAGGATTAGAAATTAAAATAGTAAGAACGAATCAGATGAAGCGCCATCTGTGAGCGTAATCGTTTACAATATTTCGTTGTTATTTATATACTTTTTGTTGTTTTTAGCATAAAATTTAAAATATAAACGTTCGAAATCAATAAAAAAAATTTTATTTATTCTCTAGAATTCTATTATAAAAATTTATTATATTAAATAAAAAAAATAACATAATATAATTCATTTACGAAAGATGGCGTTACTTATACAAAAAAATTAAAACGTAATATTAAATATGAGTATATTATCCTTACTTTTAAATTATATTAAAATTATTAAATAATATATTCGAGTTGATATAATTTATTTTAAGTATCGTGACTCATTTTATAACATAAAAATTAGTTATATTTGTTTATAATTTAGTTGTGTTGTTGTACGTCAGATGGCGATGTAATCAAATAGATGAATGGATGATTAAAGATGTGAGTAATATTTAATAAATGTTATGTTAGATATTATTTATTACATAGACTTAAATTATTTATTAATCTTTATTACTCTGTCTCTTCAGTAACAGTTTAAAATTTGGAAAGTGAAAACCATTCAGATGTAAAACTTTTGATAAAATATTCTTCCCATTATTTATAAAATATTATCAAAATAGGGGGGGATTATTTAACTGAGCAAAAACAATCCACAAATTCATTGAATTTATAATTATTCTGAACTATACATGAAGACATTTAGGCAAATATCACAATTAGGAAGGTATATTTGCTTAACTTTTTACGTTCTTGATGTCATATTTTGTTAAATTCTGTATGTTTTTGTGGAATATTTAAACCTACGTAAAGATTAATTTACCTACCAGACCATTCGTTGTTAAGTAAATGTAGCTAATGTTTGTAAATAAAGATAATTTACAATATTTACAGATTTCTTAATCCATGGAACAAAGTATCGTTAGATGGCATTTCAAGAGGGCTGCAGCATCCTATTGATATTAAAGCGGTCAGTTTTGTTACTTTACGATAAAAATAAATATAATAATGTATATCACATGACTTCAATAAGGTAACTAAAGTAATTCTAAGATAATCGAGTAACATTCTCCAAAAAAAAAAGGACAGGGACTACATTATTCTGTCCCTCTTGAATCTGCCATTAATAGCATCCATATTCTCAATATTTTGGATACGTCAATATAATTGATTTATTAATATTTTTTTCTTTTTGTCCTATATTTTAATTAATCTTCTTAATAACTATTTTTAATTTGCTATTAAGAAGATTATTTTTTATTATTATTTTAACTGTTATTAATGCTTAAAAAGAAAGATGATGATAATTTAACGTGTGTCCATATTCTCATTCTTCTTATAGTTTTATTTATATGTATAATTTTATATATAAACATATTTTTTATGTACAAAAGTAAATGTAAAATTGTGAAAAGGTGTTAGTATTTATCTCAGAATATTATACTCAGTTTTCGTTAATTACTTAAGAATGATATTATAATTAAGCGTAAAAAATAGTTTTCGATGTTATAATAGAATAGGAAAGGGGACGAGTCAAGTGTTTCGTTAGAAAATATTTAATTTAATTTTTATAAACTAGAAAGTCATTCAAGTATAACATTTTTCATGTCAGATTCTTCGTAAAGATCACATATACAATGCTATTTATTGTTCACGAGAATATTAGAGTCAGCAAGATATATTGGCCTAACTTTTCATATATTTTTAATGTCATACTTTGTTAAACTTCATATATTTTTTTTAGAAATATTGAAAGTACATAAACGTTAATATATAAGGATAATAATGAAAAAATGGCTTGCTTAACTAATTTTTTTAAAACTTAATTTATATAAAACACTATGATCTTCGAACGAAGCATAAGTGGTAATTAAGTTTTCGTATTTACATTATTATTAAATTATTTACCCTTTTCTATTTACCTTTACATATTTAGACTAGTGAACAGCGCCTCCATTCTTCTTGTGAGAAAGACTGTAGTACCCCTTTTGTTTAGCTTTGTTTCCAACAGTTTATTGTTTTTCTGCTTACTGAAAGTACTGTACTAACGAGAGATAGAAGAACAGAACCTTATTGAGTAGAGAGCATGTCACAAATCTGAGTTCCCCCTCGTTCCACGCAGTTACTCAATTGGTTATTAACAATTTTTTTATGAAAAGTTAAAAAGTGTAAGATAAAAATTTCATTAGTTTCTCCATTATTCGTAAATTTCTATTTCGAATGTAATGCCACTAAACAGGAAAATGAAAAAATTACAAAAACATTGAAGCGTAAAAAGTCTATGATATTTTCTTTGGTACGTGCAAGTGATATCGCCACATTAAATTCACGTGAATTTAGACTTCGTGTCATGTTATTCAGAGATAATTTATGCATAGAATTAGCTTTAATCTTAACAAAATGTGTGCAAGTTACAGACACAGCGACAACTTTTGCTCGAACTTAAAATCGCATATTCTTTATATAGGCCCTATACTATACTGTATTGTATTACTGTAATATATATGCTTGCCACGAGTGTCTAGAACTAATACTTTGTTTCTGGAAATAATTTTATTTTTAAATACGGAATTTATTATAATACTGTAATTAAGTTACCTGTAATTTGTATTAGTTATTATTAAAGGAAGGAAAATTAAAGGCTTTCTTAGTACCCATAGGCATTAAGGCCCATAGCCTTATGCATATGGATTAAAAAGACCATCTTAGTGCTCATACGGTACTAAGAGGGCCTTTTTTTTTTTATCTTACTCATCGTGAGTTCGGCCAAACCCATACGGAGCAGATGGATGGTAAGGAATGGGGTCCGTGAAAAAAATTCCTAAGTTTTTTCGACCGCCTGGATTTAATACCGGATTCCTTCCAGATCAGTAGGCTAAGGCCACGGCCATGTATATCTTGTAATGTTGCAAGTCAAGTTGCGTGTAAGCACTTAACATTAACACAATTGAAGGGTTTGGTAAAAGAAGGAGGTAACTGGCATTTTCGTGAAATTTGAATTAGACATTTGCTCTCTTCTTCCACACCACTATTTATCCCATGGTAAATGATTCAAGGGGCTTGAATCACTTCATCCATTCTACAGTTTATTAGTGGAAGAAGGCGTTGTGCGACACAGATGTAACATATAAAAAAAACTTTTAACTTACATTTCGCAACATCATCAGTTTACTAGTTACTTCCTTTTTCCTTTAAGCCCTTTACTTATCGAATTTTATAAAATGGATTTCAAATATTAATTTCAAATATTAATTTGTATAAAAACCATATGGACTTTATGTAATTATTTTTTAAAGTCTCATTTCATTAAATTCATTCGCAGATAGATATAAGAAGTTAAGAAAAATGCTAAATTTATATATTATTCTAGATTGCAATCGCGTTTTTACAAATCCTTCTCATCACGAATGTACTAACAGCGCTTTTATTTCTCTGTTATCACGGGAACTTCCTATACATTAGTTCCGTTAGTTGTGAGGAACATATAAGCCACACTACTCATGGGAAAACTGTTGAAGGCCTCAATAGGATTCAAGTACGAATTCTTAAGAGTAGTAATAAACGCTTTTCTTATTTCTCCGGTTAGAATAATTAAAATAAATTCACTTTTCTTTCCTTCTATGGGGCGTGCCTATATTGTCCGTATGCTTGCGTTAATGACTGTTTCTTCGGTTTCATCGTTGAAATAATTTGAATTAATTTTATGAAATTTAAATAAGTTAAGAAGTTTAAATATGATCTATAATACGAATATTTGTGTAAACTTTTATAAAATATTAAAAATACATATATATTTGTATTCGGTTGTATAATATAATCTTAAATCCAATTCCTTGATTGCAGGATGTGAGATATAAACAAGACAACTTTTGACAGTGAGAATTTTCCTTCGATAGTTGTAAATGTAAAAATCTCATCACTTGATTTGTTGTACCACATAATAACGTTTTGAAATACAGAATAATTTCCTCGTAAAATATTAATTTACAGATAAATAAGTTTAAATAATAATAAAGCTTTCTTTAATAAAAAGGAATACCTAAAATAATCATTTCTGCAGATGAACTTGAATGCAAACATGTGCTTTTATCATTTAATAATGTCATTTTCTTTGATGTTCCTATTTATGTAATTCAAAATTTATGTTTATTTATGTTTATGTTACCCGAAAAAGAATTCTAATTTATTTTTGTAATGTTTTTATGATCGAATATTGAAATATTATTTTAAAATATTTGCTTATTTTTACATAACGTTATTATTATTTTTTACGTAGCTTATAATAATAATTCATGCAAATATTTTATATAGCACATATAAACTTCAATATTTTTCTTTAATTTATATTTTAAATATTACAGCATGTTATTAATGTAAACATTATAATCTCTAAAATTAATTATTTTATCAATGTTTTATAAGATAAAGTTGTCTATAAATTTAATGACATGGCTTTATAATATCTAAAATAAGTTATGTTATGTTTAAGAGCGAATATAATCATTCTTTTGATACTTTAACTAATAAAACTAATTAAGTTGTTTGAAGAAAAAAATATTTTCATTGATAAACATTATAACTTTTAACTTCAAAGTAAATATTTTCTTATAAGTAGGACATTATTCATTACTTTTATTCAATCCTAGCTTCATACTATTAAATATTACATTTAAAAAATCTTATTTAATTATCGATCTATCAATAATAATGCTTTTTAGGCATATTTAATCGATTATTTATGCAAACAAAATTTAAAAATTAGGAAATCCGTGCTTTTGTTTTCGTTTAATTTGAAGTAACAAAGTTTAGACCATAGAAGACACACTGAAAACTGAAGACTTAAAGAATATAATTTAAACATGAAAATAGATTAAGAGAAGTATTAATTAATTAATTATATTGTATTTATTAACTAAATTATAATTGATATTAAATCTAATTTAAAACTGCACTGTAAAACAGTGTTTCTGAAAGAGAGCGAAAGTTAATTTTGGGTGAGAAAAAATACTAGAAATGTAAGTAATAATATCAAGCAAAAAATAATAGCCATGTAAATAAATAATTCAATTTAAATGTCGTGGATAAATAATAATTATTACTATTTTATTCTTTTAAATTTTATTAAGAAGATGAATCTAGAAGGAACGTCCTTTAAAGGTCGATTTCTAAAAAAAAGTTTGACATGTATCGAAGGTAGTTAGAAATCTTTATGGCTTTTAATACTTAAATCAACTTAACATAATAAAAAATATGTATAAATTGTTAATATAAATAGATTTATCTTTATTTCAAATTACTTTTTATACATGTGAAACGCCTTTATCGTAAACTAGTCTTTAAACTATCGCATTTCATACTTTAACAAGTGTAAAAATGCGAACACTAAAATTTTTATTAAGTTTAAATAATGTTAATTAATAAGCATAAGTAAAAAGTTCGCTAAATGTAACAGTTTAATTACACAAATTTGTCGTTTCGTCAGAACAGACATCTTTTGGCACAGTCAAAATCCAGAATCAACACTTTCAATATAATTGGTTTCGAAGTGTAGTTGACATAAACGTAGCCTACAGATATAATTTAGACTCCGATTCTCATTCGAAAAAATTTTATTACCCCGTTCATGCAATAATAACCATTTATTTACTCATTTCTTGTACGTTGATAATGTAGGCAGCGACCATGACCATGGCCCGGAGCCAAAAACTAAGGTGTTCCACCCTACATACTATTAAATATAAAAAGATGAAAGTTGCTTCTCCTGTAGGGTCAACACAAAAGACGATACTGCGTGCTAAAGATAACTTCTAAAATATTACGTATTCCAGAATAAGAGGGGGAGGGAACATGTTGTCAATGAAAACGCTTTATCAGTAGATAATGTAGTTTTTATCAATTAATTAATAATAAAATTCGATATTAAGTTATAGAGATGAATTAAAAAATGAACGTGTCATCATGTACTGAATGATTCTATTACCCAACGATATCTTGATATATGTAAGCATGTATATTCAATTTTCTGCTTGTACAGGAGAATCACGCAAGCAAATAAATTAGCTGTGAAATATTTATTCAACTGTCAACAGATGGCACTACATACTTCATCGAATTGTTCTAAAATATTTGTCAGGTTAAATAATCAGCATTGTTCATCTTATGGATTTATGAACGTACTTCTGCTATAATTTACCAACGACATTACCGGTTAATAGGAAAAAATATATATATATATTATATATATAAAATTCCAATTCTTATTTAATAATAATTAAAGGTTAATAATGAAATCACAGTACATTTCTAAATACAGGATCATTTTTATTCTTCGCTTCAGGCATTGAAGCATGTTCAACGTAAGCTATGTGATTAATTATATTGTAATGAAATATTTGAAAAGTACATGATGTTTAAAAAATGTAGCCTGTAGGGATTGAATATATGTCAAGTTGTGAAAGTGTATAACCTGTCCCTATATGCAACTTGGATGTTTAAAAACACTTTACCTATGAGAAACTATAGGATAGATTCCGTCATAATGGGATGGAAAGAAATTGCGAATCAATTATTCTTTTGATGTCATGCACATTTTACTTTCTTTTTATCAAGAAATGTCACGTTTTTTTAATGAATGATGATCACTCTTTTGATATTTTATTCGTAGATAATTTATAATATAACTGGTCGGATAAGTTTTTAAAGAATTTTTATATTTTCCGGCCTATAGGTTACAAATTTTTGACAGCTTATTAGTTATTTGTGCTGTGTTTTAACTGCTAAGTAACAGCTAGAACTATTTGTAAGCAATTTTTCATGGTTATAAAAAAATTATATATTATAAAAATGCATATGATTATTATTTTTTTATTCTAATAAAAACGGTGATGTAGGTGTTTTTTAATGCGCTGTAGACGAATATGATTTGCATATATATTAACTTATTGAAAAATATTTTTAGATATGTATCGACATATTGACATAAGCATACTTTGACGTGTTTATTAAAATTAATGATTTTAATATTGTGAAATTATAATAAAGCTTAAGAGCTTGTTTGTTGTTTTCAATATTGACAATACTATTAACTTTGGAGATTCATTTTTATTATAAGTATTCAACGCTTTCTAAAAAGATTTAGCAGTCCAAATACAACTAAAGTTGGTAAAATTTTAGGACGTGAGCAAGATTTTTCCGTAAAAATGTTCATCGTCTCCATGTTTTACTCCTTCGGACTGGGATAACATTGAGCAGTATTCCCTGCATTGCTAAGGTCTCTGTATAGCACGAGTGTCTTGTACTGTATATATAAAATGTTTGTTGCTTGCAGCGCCGAATGTGCCATAGTAGCGCGTATTATGGGAATGTTTTCCGCATGCCACGAAATGTCACCATACCAAATTTGGTTTCATTTGGACTGCTAAATATCTCTCTAGTAGTTTTGAACAGAGGAACTGTACCTTAATTACGATCATCCGGTATTTCGGTATCTGTTTGTTTGTAATTGCACGTATTTTTTAAAAATCTATTTAAGTACAATTAACGTTTTTGTCGAGTTTAGAAAAATTTTTTAGAGTAAGTTATCTTCATCAATTTAAGCTATAATTTCAGACCGATTCCACTTCTTTTACTTCTCAACAATTGTTAGTGTTAATATAGGACTGGCTGAATTTCACAAAAACACAGCATTAGAGTATAGTTATTTTGATGGATGATGTTTATATGTCAGTAAAATAAACAAAATGCATTTAGAGAACCGTTAGGATTGTTTTAATTGAGTTTTAATAATAGATAATTATCGATATACAGATGTAACCGAAAATATCAGAAGCAATCTCTAATTACAATCCTTTATAAATATCCGCATGACACTTCAGGCATCAGATGTCGCGTGCAGATAATTAGATTCTTACAATATTTTTATCTGTTCAAGTGTCTGTTCTGGTGTTGTACATTCGTACATGATTTCTTCTCCTTTTTTTCCTCATAACAAGATATCTGTCATTAAATGACAGTTCGTGTCTGATGGGATTAGTTTCAAGCAATCGGAAAATGGATTCTATAGACAAACTACTTCATCATTCGAATCCTATAATAATAAGCAGCAAAGCGTGAAAATTAGTGTTATTTTCAACCTGTTCTAACATTCGCATTATAAAAACACGATAAGAGATCGTGTTATCTTAAACACCACGGTTTCTTAATGAAAAAGTGACTTCCAGTTCCAAAACTGGAGAAGAAAAACTCGAATATTTTATCAAAATATATATTTCATATTTATATTTTTATTCAGTGAAATGTGAAATCTTATGTTGTAATACTTTCTGCCAATTCTCAGAAGGTCGGAGAAAAGGGCGCGAAAATAGAACAGGATTTAAAAACGTTTATTATGACGAATGAGAATCGGCATCGCCCTCATTGGGATCCGTGACGTCGAAACTGGAATGTTTGAAAAAAAAGTAGCCAATCATTCAACTGGTGCTGGTGTCAGTGGCCGGAATGTTGGAGAATGGAGACGTTAAAGGTACGAAGGTTGAATGTTAATCAGAGATTGTCAAATTACTCGTCCGAGTCCAACCCGTTCTGTCCTTAATAACTCTGTTTCTGGCCGCTGGTTTTTCCTGCTACAGTCGAGCTTCCTCCCTATTGCGCACCTGCCTTTCTTATATCTCTAGGTGTCATCTTCGGTAATTTCTTAGAGAGAGTTCTTGTTGAAGTCTTTATTTTTCTTCATCTACCTCCCGCTTTACTTTATTGCTTGTCCGTTTTATGTGTAATGGCATCGAAAGAATGGTAAACGACTTTTAGTGCCGCCTCGGGCATAGCCGATCGAATACGGGAGCTAAGGTGATGCGAATAATTGAAACGTCTCTTTATTGCACTTTTCCAACTTAAGTCGATTATTTTTATGGTCTTGTCTAAATCAAAACTTTATTCTCCAGAGAACGTATCTTAACTCTTCGTCATACCGCCGTTCACTATTTACATAACGCCATGCAAAATTCGAATGCATTAAGCTTATTTTTACTTGTTTCTTTTTTTTTTTTTTATTTAGCTAACATTTTGAGTTTCTTCCAAGAAAAACAGAAGTGAAAAAGTCAATTTTTTTTCCTTTCCTTTTACTATTTAATTATCCATCATTCAGAATCACTTCTTGATTGATTGAATCTCTTGTTTGGAATTTTCTCGACGTCTAACAAGTTTCTCGTCTTTTCTGTTTGTTTTTTTTTTTTTCTTTCTTTCTTTCGATAATAAAACCGGTAAACGATAATTAATTTATTTAAAAAATGTGCTAAAAATAGTATTTTTTTTCCTAGATGATAAATTAACAAAAGTTTAGCGCTTTAAAGTTAAAAACCGCGAGAAATTTTCGCACAAGTTAAAAAAAACAGGGGGCGCTTTAAATTATTAAAATTATAGGCCTGTTCGTTTTACGTCAATTTGACGTCATCGTTTCATTTTACAATGAGAAATTCTAAAGAATGACGTCAAATTTACGTAAAAGTGTGCAAATTACCGTATCAACCTATAATTTTAAGCGCCATCTCATTTTTTCAAACAAGANTACAGCATTTAGTTAACTATAATTTAATATTAAAAATTAAATTTTAAATTTAATATGTTTAACTTTGAATACCACAATAAATATACTATTAAAATATTAGAATCAACTCTTATATAATTTTTTTTATTTAAAAAAAAAATGATTCTAATAAATGGATTTTAATATTTTTGAGGAAATAAAATTTAAGAAATATTTAGAAAAGTATAATTCAAAATCTTAAAATTTAATTCCAAGTCGATTTTCTCACAGCAACTGAGCGTGATTATTTGAGGCATTAATGAACTTCAATCAATTGTCATTTATATGCTAATTACCAAGAGTTTATTCAATGTAAATCCAACTTATTTATAGGACTATAATTATTAACCTTTCTAGTTTTCATTTTCTATTAAATAATGAATTTATGGATAGTTGTTTTGGCACAATGTATGCTTAATTTCTTGCGAACTCCAGTGGAGCCGACCTCTAATAACAGGTTAGGCAATATTAATTTGCCACATCTTACATAATTGTTCCCTCTTCTGATGGACTAAAAAAAAAAGAAAGGAAAAAAAGCCAGAAGCAGTTTATGATTATTACACATTTAGGTCAGATTTTATAATTTATGTATTTTATTGATAACTATTCTATTCGTCTTATAAGATTTTTAAAATTAATTTAGCTATTCTAGCTATTCTAATTCAGCTATTAATTTAGCTATTCTTAGCTAATTTAGCTGTTCTGTAAGAAAACACAATATGTTACTTTTAGTTCCTGTAAAATTAATATTGTTCATACAATTTCAATTTCTATGCAGGTCATTTACAAGTGAAGACCTTGCGGCAAGAATATGCTAACTCGGTTTCTTTGTTGAACATTATTGAATTTTTACAAATATAGGGCAGATATAATTTCTAGACTCATGACCCAAAACTTCTTATAGACTACTGGCCCATCGATGTTTAATATCATTGTCATCTGTTCTAAAATACAGAGCAAATTTAGAAATTTATACTGATTTTTTTTCCTAGATACTTTAAAAATGAGTCTTTCTTTAAGATATTCAATTCTAAATGTTCATTAAAATAAGATAAATTATAAATATACACGATGGCGAATTTCCCACTAGGTCCGACCCTAGGAGCGCAAGAGTTTTAGGGGCGCAAAAATTTAAAATAAGAATAAAATAATGAAAAAAATATATGGAGACAATTCATAAAAGTATCAGTACAAATTAAAAGTTTAAGTAGGGGCAAGATAAAACATATCAATTACAATTACAATTAAAACACATTGGGTGGTATTAATATATGAATATATTTCGCACGAACAGAGTGGTAATAGGTTACTAATGATGATTTTCAACAGTAGTGCCCTTGATTCTTTCGATATTTAAAAAACTGTGAAAGTATAATTATTGCACAATTAAAATTATAAAGTGGAATCATTCGGTGCAAAAGTAGCACTATTAATTTGGAGGCGCCTACATGTTGTGGCCTAGGGGCGTCATATTTCTAAATGCGTCATTGAATATACATACGAGAATTCTATACGAAAATAATTTTCTATGATTTTAAAAGAGAAAAAGTATATTTAGCGTGAGTGTTTTTGTGATAGATTATCTCATTATCTTTATGAGACTCAATGTCCAAGATATGACATTGAATCTCATAACAGATATGTAGGATACCTGTGAGAGCAACACATCTTTCTCGCTAGCTTAATCAATCCACAGAAAAAAGGTGATGACAAGTTCTATTGTCTTAATTGCTTTTATCATATCTTTATTTAGATTTATAACAACTCCGAACGTCTTGCTACCTTTATTAAACTTAACACAGTCTAGCTTTTCGTTTACTTTAAAATTCTATAATGCAGTCCATTAATAATCATTTTGTCTTTAGGAATATTTAATTTGTTCGTCAAAATAATTTTTCTAATGATCAAATTATCCTTCCACCTAATATTTTAAAAAGTCGTTTCGTATTCGATATAATCATTTAAATTATAAATATATTAAACATTTATATAATTAGTATATTTAATTAATGAATAAGATATATATTTTTCAAATTCACGGAATCGTTTCAATAAAAATTGGTAAAATATAACTTAATCATTGCTATGAGCGTAAAGGAAAAATCCTTGAAAAGCTCGTACGAATGATAGAAAAAAGTAGATGTGTTTTCCCTCTTTTGAATTAATTTTACTTAGATGTAATAGGAAAAAAGCGATAAACGATTCAAAACGGAATTTATTTCCAACCAAATAGAAGTTTTATATACGAAGATAAAAACGACCGCAAATCATTAAATATTGTGAGAAAAATTTAGAGGAAAAAAAGCGGCGCGTTACCAATTTTATTTTGGTATTATTGGCCGTTCAGTGACGTCACTTCCGAGGAGGGGACCGTAACCAATGGAATCGGTCATCAATCACGTGGATAGGTGGCGCTCCCGAGTCTGAGGAAATAGAGGGGCCAGATGGCCGATTCCCTCACGCGCTGTTCGGGCACCCCAACACCTGGCGGATGAAAGGAAATTGTTCTTTTAACACCATTTTTATTTGTTATTCTGTGAAAGGAAATTGCTGCGATTACTTTTGATGTTCATGGGTTTGAAGCACGTGAAACGCCATTTTGTATGCTTAAAAATATCCGAAATAGGTAAAGGAATGGAATGGCATCGAATGAGAACCGTTGCTCTGATTTAATAAAATTTCTTTCCTTGAGTAAATTTTCAAAAATGAAATATGGTATTTTTTTGTTGGAGAATTTATTCTATTTTTATAGAAAAATCCCACTTAAAAGTTTGAAACTTGTGAATTTTGATAAGAAAAAAAAACAGAGAGAGAGAGAGAAAAAAATATTCTAAATCTGTCACAGATCACAATAGACTGATTTAATATCGACTGTGGGCAGCATGTTTATTATATTAATAGAAGATCGAATGCCGCGAGATGTTAATTATTCTAAAATATATCGGCCATTAATTTTAGAATCGCCATAATACAACCATTAGTTTTCTAAATTTCAAAGAACACTTCAAACTAATACTGTAAAGTTAATATATCAAAATGTGATATTTCTGTGAGTTTTCAGTTGTTATTTCAAATGAAAAGACGGTAAAATCGATCAAAATTTGTTTGAAAATATCTTGTATCAGAATAAATAGCCCTTAATTTATGTTATTTTATAAATCTTTATTTAATTATCCTAAAATTAAATTTCACGTTATTGAAGTATGTTAATCTATTGCTTCTTCAAAGGCCCACTTGTCTATTGTGATAAACCACAGAATGATAAAGGAGGAAAAAATGTCAAACTGGAAGCAATTAATCACTATAATTAATGAGAGGGAATTTTGGTGAAGCCAAAACTCCATTGGGATGGAACAGACTTAATAATATCGATGGTCTGCATGATAAAAGTTGTAATAATGTAAAATAATTCACTTCATTAATTTAGCACATTCTGCATACTTGATATACCCTCTTCCAGTTTTATTCATATAGATTCCGTGAAAATTGCTGAATGCATTAATATTAAATTTGAATTTAAAAACTACAGTATATCATAATTACTCTTTCAATTATTTGTAACAAATCTGATCTATGATCTGGATATAAATACGTATCAAAGTTCTCACAATGGGGTTTCTTTCGTCTTCTTTCTTAATTACAGTTTTGCTTAACCTATTATGTTCTCATGGCTGTCTTCGTTACATAATATATTTCTTTATCTTGACGAAATCTATCAATTGTTTCCAATTACAAAAGGTAACTGTAGCTTATCGCCATTCTTCTTTCGCTTTCCATCTTAACTTTCCCAAGCTTCTTTCGACCGTTTTTCAATTTAGATTTGCTCTTAATTTATATCCGAATACTTGATTTATTTGTTTCTCATATTTATTTTTTTTACATTTATAAATTTTACAATATTTTATTAGCGCTGTTATTTAGACATATTTAAAACATCGCTGCAGGCATTGACAATTAAATATAAATCGTCATAATTTAAATGAACTCGGATAACTGTAAAAAAGTGGCGACATATGTGTTGAGTGGAATGATTTTTGTATTAAAATTTAAAAAAAAATCATCATCAACGATTAATCTGATATAAACGACGGAAGAAATAACTTACCGCCATTGATTAACAAGCCCAATCATTACTCTATTGTTTTTAATATGATTAAAAAATTTTCTTTAATCAACTGATTAATACGAGCCACTTTAAATTATTTATTACGTCTCTCGATAAGAGCCTGCAGCTGCAACACAACAGAACCTCATTAGTCCATTTGTTTTTCATTACAATCATATGAAAGATCTATAGTCCATTGATTGTGTCGGCTATAGATCTTTCTTAACTATGTGTCGCCTACTGAATTAATTTATCGCGATGAAGCAAATATGAATAAAAATATCTTGTAATATTACTCTATTGCAAATTTTTTAATCGGTGGCTATCTATTAAATGTATGCATGCCATAAATCTCTTTTGAAGTCAAGGTATGCATAATTAACGGTTTTACATTTTTTAAGGAAAAAATCAGTATGCTATACTTAGTATAATGATCGTAATTTGATAGAAATTAAGAAGTATTATCGACGAGTGATGGCTTCATCGAAGGAAATGTGCGACGAACAACATTTCTCACGTTCTTTTTGACATTCTTTAATGTTCAAGAAACCAAAAGGTTTCTTGAACATTAAAGAATGTCAGAAATGTTAATTGATTTGCAGATATATATAGCCTATACGTGTGTATGTGTGTATTTCCTTAAAGAAATTATCAATTTTATCAAAATATGAAAGGCTTTTTTTCAGAAATGGATTGCCTAATAGACCTATTTCAATTAAACAATTAAATAATATACAGCATTTATTTATTTAAGCACAATTAGAAACTGAAAATACTAGAAAGTTGTGTGAATTTCAGTTAACCTTACAAGTATGGAATTAGCTTTCAACATCAATTATCATTATTATTTTTACTTTTGACATTGGATCAATTTTTAAATATAGCTTTTTATTAAACAATTGAATTTTATTAAAATGCATTATTATATTTTTTCCTTTCAAAATTTCAACTGTAATAATAAAAATAAACAAAGATAAATTTATCTTATGGAACTACTATTTTTTTTTTTTTTTTTTTTTTTTTTTTTTTTTTTTTTTTTTTTTTTTTTTTTTTTTTTTTTTTTTTTTTTTTTTTTTTTTTTTTTTTTTTTTTTTTTTTTTTTTTTTTTTTTTTTTTTTTTTTTTTTTTTTTTTTTTTTTTTTTTTTTTTTTTTTTTTTTTTTTTTTTTTTTTTTTTTTTTTTTTTTTTTTTTTTTTTTTTTTTTTTTTTTTTTTTTTTTTTTTTTTTTTTTTTTTTTTTTTTTTTTTTTTTTTTTTTTTTTTTTTTTTTTTTTTTTTTTTTTTTTTTTTTTTTTTTTTTTTTTTTTTTTTTTTTTTTTTTTTTTTTTTTTTTTTTTTTTTTTTTTTTTTTTTTTTTTTTTTTTTTTTTTTTTTTTTTTTTTTTTTTTTTTTTTTTTTTTTTTTTTTTTTTTTTTTTTTTTTTTTTTTTTTTTTTTTTTTTTTTTTTTTTTTTTTTTTTTTTTTTTTTTTTTTTTTTTTTTTTTTTTTTTTTTTTTTTTTTTTTTTTTTTTTTTTTTTTTTTTTTTTTTTTTTTTTTTTTTTTTTTTTTTTTTTTTTTTTTTTTTTTTTTTTTTTTTTTTTTTTTTTTTTTTTTTTTTTTTTTTTTTTTTTTTTTTTTTTTTTTTTTTTTTTTTTTTTTTTTTTTTTTTTTTTTTTTTTTTTTTTTTTTTTTTTTTTTTTTTTTTTTTTTTTTTTTTTTTTTTTTTTTTTTTTTTTTTTTTTTTTTTTTTTTTTTTTTTTTTTTTTTTTTTTTTTTTTTTTTTTTTTTTTTTTTTTTTTTTTTTTTTTTTTTTTTTTTTTTTTTTTTTTTTTTTTTTTTTTTTTTTTTTTTTTTTTTTTTTTTTTTTTTTTTTTTTTTTTTTTTTTTTTTTTTTTTTTTTTTTTTTTTTTTTTTTTTTTTTTTTTTTTTTTTTTTTTTTTTTTTTTTTTTTTTTTTTTTTTTTTTTTTTTTTTTTTTTTTNAAAAAAAACCTATAACATAATCGATTATTTATTGCTATCTAAATATTTGATACCTTTAAATTAACGCTTATTTATGCATGCAATTTTATTAGATAATAACATGACTATTATAGAAGAGAAATGTTGATGAACACACCAGATTATGGAATTCGTCACCGTCATTTACACGAAAAGAAAATTATGCACAAATATTTTTATTACCTTGACTCAAGGTCTTCAACTTCTCTCTTTTAGCCTATGGGAATTTTTATGTTTCGATTCGGAGTTTTTGCATTTTTCTTTAAATATCGTAAAGTCTGTAATGATTTATCGCTTTTAATTTATATGAATAGACTTAGAATGCTTACAGGGCCTTACAGAGCTTGTATGGGGCCATTTTGCTATTGTTTTATTTATTTATTTTTTTTTAATAAATAAAATATGTTTCTTTATTAATGAAAAGTAATTTTAAAGATTTTATTTTTGTTAGTAAAAATAACATTAATTTATACTAATGGGTTCTACTAAGGCCCCTAAGTTTTCTTCGAGCCCTTGTAAAAATCCTCACATCCCTCTCGAAGGTCCTGAGTGCTACTAACAAGTGACAAATAGCTAAATAAGTAGTTCGTTTCATATGAAACAAACTATATCATTAGTTTGCTTACTTAGCTACTTGTCACTTAGAAGAACCTTAAAACTGTAATATTTAAATCGTATATTTTTTAAATAATTATGTGGGTATTCTTTAAGTAAATATAGTATTTACTAACTTATTGAATGTTGTAGAAAAGTGCTAGATGCTACTAGTCTTTTTCAAATCTGATGAGATTGTTTCTCTCTTCTCTTTCAACCTAACCAATTGATTCCCACATTTCTCAGGTTACCTATAATTTTAATTTTAAACTATCTCACTTTGCAATTATCTACTCAAATGGATTAGAATAAAAAAAGAAGATCAAGGTCCATGGAAAATGACCCAAGGCGTATTTTACTGCTTGGAAACGAGACCATCCTGTCAAGACGATACTTTTAATGTATTCTGCGACAGGATTTATATTAAACTATTACAAACGATTAAGTACGCTGCCTTCGGGCTGTATTTTCTGATGATGCGCTTCATTTGCATCTTTCTCTGCTTTATTCTAGACGGAATTAAAACAAGACCTTATACATCAGTTAATAGGGTCGAACTTTTTATACAGAATTTTCTAACTTCGTACTATAATTATTATGTTGTTCGTAACATTAGTTCAAAGAAAGTTCAGTGTTAAGACGCCCAGGACGAAGTTGGGAGCAATTAAGTCAGAGTTTCCAGTCTGATATAATTGAATAGAAATTGCTTGGGATGGGATATTTATTTAATTTGTGTAATTAGAAAGTGTTTGGAACTTGTGTAATTTATATTTGCCATCTTGAAATTCTCCATTCTTATTAAGTATATTTTAAAAATACAATTTTTAAATCGATTTTTATAAGTTTTATGAATCNTTTCATCCATATCTGTGTGTTACTGTGACCAATGACATGGCAAGTGAGTCATTCGACAGTGTAACGACGTCATTAGTTACCGAAGGCCACTTCACCGTAAAACTCTATTTGTAATTAGGATATCGCCTGCTCTAGAATAACGACGCACAGAGTGGTCGGTCGTGACTAATGAGACATCGATACAGCGTTGGTCTCTCTACGACCGAATATCACGAACTCCTACTTTATGGACCACTTTCTCTGCTCTTCCCTAAGTCTAGATTCCGTTTAGAGGAAGGCAAGTTTCGTGACTGGCTTGCGAAATAAAATTTTACGCATCTCAGCCTGGTTGTCTTATTCTCGATGATTAATTGCTTCTGAGTCATAAACATGTCCTATGTGGGATAATAAGCTTGCATCCTGAATCAAATAAGAGTAAATCTATATAACTACTGTATCCGATTCTCTTCTATAAATGAAAATTAAATTTTATTATTTTAATCAGGCTCTCGATTTTAAATTAATTGCTATAAGTATTTTATGATGATGATTTGTTTGTTAATTTATCTTGCTTGCAAATTAAATTTAATTAGATTTATGTTTTTTCAGAGTTTCCTATTTTCTAACAAACTTTCTTGTAGTAGCTTCAAGCGCGTTACTTGTTATAATTAATGTAAATTAATTTTTTTTATCTGAAAGGAATAATTTTTATTCATTTAGCTATTATATAAATACCATTACGTGTTTCTATAATATATATTGATACATGTAAATTTATAACAACATATACGCAGTCAAATTTCTGAACAACATCCACTTAGGCCGTTGTTCGGAGGATTTCTGTTCAAAAATAAATAAATACGTTCCTAAAAAATGGAACTTTTATATTGCATAAAAGTTTTTCAGAAAAAAGGATTTTTGTAATTGACGTTATAACATTATAGATCAAATAAAATCACAGTAAAAGAATATATATACAAAGATGTAGCATGTAAAGTTTCTCAATTTCAAAACATATTACATAAAATGCATTCGAATAATTATCTCTGGTTTTTTTTAAATTATAAAATATATTTCCAAGAAATACAAAAAAAATCCTAATTATTTTAAAAGAAATAATAGTCACAGTATCTTTCGAATAATGGCAATGAAAGAAACAATAGTACCAAAAAATAATGATGTCCAAAAATACAATGAAAAAGTAATTAAAGAATAAGCAACAGTACAAAAGAAATACACACGAGTTAGGAAATGAAATTTAGAAGTTTCATTAATTAAAACGACAATTATAGAAATTATAACTAATAAAGTTTAATTTCTAACTATTAAGTGATAAATTTTACAATTATTTTTAGTTAGTAGTATTTTTCATTATGTGGTTTTTGTTGTTTATCATTTAATTTACAATTGATCATTTTCCTTTGTTTTCTTGAATCAATGGAACTTTGTTACTTGCATTAGAACCCCTATTTAACGTTTTTTTTTTTTTCAGGAACCAGCCTAAAAGTGAATAAGGGTTTGGAGAAAATGATAAAAATAAATCACAAACAAAACACAGAGTTTATTATATTTTGATTAAACGTACTGTACAGTCATTTTTACCTTAACCAAATATAACTTCAGTAAGCTGTATTAAAGAAAATTTCAAAGAATTAAATAGTTGGCGCATCTCGGGCCGTGCCGATTTCCAGGTTGGCGCCCGGTCTTGGCCTGGTGTCATAAGGGTGCTTCCGAAAGATGCGGACGAGGCACACACCCGACGTCAAACGGGTGGTGGTCGTAACTCCGGACGACAGCGCCTGGGGCCGTATTCTGGTCTCTTGTCTCTCGCAATCTGGTCGCTGATTGGCTATTCATTTGGATTAACCAATCAGCGACCGGCTTGTGAGAGACAAGAGACCAGAGACGGTGACCAGAATATGGCCCTTCGTATCATTTTGGTCTCGTCTCAAGACCTCTTTGTAATATCTCGATCTTGTCTAGGTCTTGTGAAGTAGCGTTTCATTCTCATCTTGGTCCTACTAAAAGTGCCTTGTATTGATCCTTATTGCTTTTTTTTCTGTTTTTAACTATTAGACATTTGTAAATTTTTCGTCCGATGGAGATTATTTTTTAATAAAATTGAAGACAGTCTGCCCAATAAAGGACCACCATTTATTGTTTCCGTGTTCCAGACAATGTGTATTGTCTGGAACACGGAAATAATAAATGGTGGTCCTTTATTGGGCAGACTGTCTTCAATTTTATTAATATTAGGCATTTTATAACAGTATCACTGTATGTATAGAGTTCTTATAAAGATTATAAATTTGCTATTCGGACTGGTTTAACTTAAAATATATAAATGATTAATTACGGTTCATTAAAGATAATTCTGTTCTAATTCTAATCATTTCGATTTTATCAGTCTCCACATTGACGGGCGCGAAGGATTGTTCGGCTACCTACAAAGAAAAAAGTAGAACTTCTGTCAACTTTTCTCTCTGACCAAAAGAGAACGGAAATATGTCACTAATAATGAATGAAGTATTGTTTTACTAAGCCTACTTAGAATTGTTTTTTCTTCCGTTTCCGTTCTCGTGAGAACAAACCGGCGTTTATACAAGCCGTAAAAGTCGATCCCCAAACATACAGTAGGATAGAACTGAAATGTGAAACAATATTTTTAGAAATTTAACCCCCAATTACTATAAAATTTCTTCGTCCATAGTATAGGCCTAAATCCTCTGAAGTACCGAGACTAGTGCGCGCGTTATAGCTTCACGGAGCCCAGGTAAATTTGAATTAGGGGTCCCATTGTAGAGTTGACTTCGGACATTTTTCTTCGGGGAAATTTTTTTGATAAAATATTTTCTTATAAAAGATTAGTTTGGAGTCCCCAGTTAATGGGCGCTCCAGGCAATTGCCCTCTTTGCCCAAAGGATAACACGCCACTTATCGAGACAAATTTTTGAAGAAAATTTTGTGCTAAAATCGTTAACTGTTTAAGACAAAATATCTTAGAATCGAAAATTCAACATTAAATTTACACTTAAAAAACATCATAAAAATTATACCTATTAAAACTTTAAAAGTATGACAGATTTTAATGAAATGATTCTTTACTTAAATATCTACATAAAGTTTATCTGTAATTTAAATTTAACTTAGGCGCCATAAATTAAAGAATAGAGAGAGGGTGAAGCATCGGAATGCCTATAAATAAAGGGAATACGATGAATCGTCTCCACTGCGGTTGATACTAAGCGCTGATGAATTTATATCGTTGAACAATGTGCACTGTGATTCACCATTCAATGTTTCAATCCCACCGACCTTTATAAATTTTAATTCCTTCCCAAGTCGGGCTGTAGTACATCATTTCCGAATTAGTGGGAGATGGTGCGGGTGGAAACAGAGGTGGAATGTCGGGCGAAGGTGGAGGAAGCACCGACGTCACCAATCTATCGTAAAGCTGTCCTCTAGCGTACAGAACTGGCTTAGTCCAGCAACAGAGAACCACTCCAGTCAACACCATTATAGATCCTACGGTGAGGAATATGATTGAGATAATTATGTGCGTTTCGATGGTCATAGTAAAATATCTGAAAAAAAATATCAATATTTGCATTATTAATAAAAAGACAATTATATTTATTCGTTAAAATTTAGAATTAAATATTTCCGTCGGAAATAAATTAGTGTTTTGCTAAACAGAATAATAATACAATATTATCGAGATAAATTAGCCTAATATTTATGAAGCCAACTTTGTGTACTGGAAACAAGAGACACGATCATCTTTTGCTCGAAATAATGTTGAATTAACTTTGTCGAGATTCTACCAGACAATGGGCTGTCGGCTTCAATTTTGCTATTGCCCAATCTTGGTGAAACGGGCCAATATGAGTGACGAAACGAGATTGGAACTCCGATTGAAATTTCTCAGGAAAGATTACGAGGGGTCGGATCGGTTAAAACTCCATAAATCCCATGATTTTGATTTGGTTTGATTTGATGAGATACCGCAAAGTGTGCTATCTTCTTTCCGGGAGAACTTTTTTTAGGAAGTTGATCCCTATTTAAGTGTTAGACACGTGAAGAAAACCCGGAAAATTCCATCCCAAGGCTCAAACCCGCAATCAGTGTTCAGTGGTTCTATCTATTCTATCATTTGTCGGCTCTGCATGATTTTGAATTAACACCTAAATAGGGATTAGTTTCTCCCGGATTCAATCCCCGTTGCCTTATTCTATCAATTCAATTACCGCTTTAATTCCGTTTGCGCTTCTAAATATTAGTAAAAAATATTTTANTTTTTAAATTGTAATAAAAAAAACAGGAAAATGCTTTCTACGAGGATGATTTTATGCCCCTTAGTCGTAATTTTGGGTAATGTTGACCAAGAATGACCGCAAGCCCGACGGACATAGTATTTATTGCCCTGCATGTTTAATAATTGTAAACCACAGTTTATTGTCGAGAAAGGCGTCTGCTTCTCCAACTATGAGATTGAAACTTACGCTTATTACTCATAAATCCAGGCTGACTATTTAAATGACCCTTACTTCGGTCGCCGGATGGTTTATTTACGTAGCTTTGATGTCGGGGAACGGTTTAATGCCAAAACATTCATAAACCAAAAACTCCCCCGCCGGTGACGTAATAATGACGATCGGCCATCAGAAAACGTGGCAGATGTGCCAATGCCACGTCTGTTCAGCTTTATCGCTAGTAAAATATCCATTCTGTTTACAACCGGCAGGGTTAGTGTCACCAGTCTCCGCTAGAGCGCAGTAAAATGTCTCTGGGCGGCGGAGGAAAACTGGGACAGGAAAAGATAAAAGTGTTTATTCTATATTATTACTCGTATTAAACATTGCGAATTGCTGTACTTTGGGGTAGGGACAATCCGGTCATTGAAGGTAGAATGATGTCATATTCATCGGGGGTCTGCTGGCTCACATGAAAATGAACGGATATGCGCTCGATTATATCGTTAATGGTGTTCTGTCGTAATTGTGCTCGTCTTCCATCCCATGCAGATGCCTGGCGGAAATGGACATTTCTGAGTGATACAGAAAGATAACCGACACTAGTGGGCTTATATACTACTATGTCATTAAACTGTAGCCGAGTTCTCCCCCTTTTATTAAAGATATTAATATAACTTTTCACCAGAGGAAAGCGTAAACGAAAATGAAAAAAATTCGCTCCTGTCTTGTTCCAGAAAAATCCCAGAAGTTCGATCACTATTTAAAGTAATAATTTAAAACTTTAGTTCTTTTGAATGACTGGAAGAAGCTGAATAAATAGAAAACATTGTAGAAAAAAACTAGTATTGAAAAGATGAAAGGCTCATCCGAAAAGCATCTGTGACAAGATTTAAATCGTGTCCGTTCTGCTGTGCATGATTTCATTTGGTAACTAGGAAGGCGTAAATGATTCTCCCCTTTTTCCCTACCAACCTCACTCATTAACCTCTGTCGTACCCTTTAATGAATGCACGTCTGCCTGACTTTCTGCACACGTGCGTATATTGCTTCTTGATCGCTAGTGCACTCTTTGTCCTCTCTGAATGGGATTCATCTCGATGACGGATAACTTTAAAGGTTTAAATCGTTGCTAGAATGCTTATTTGCTAGAATTCTTGTTTTGAATAGTAATAGGAAACTTTGGAATTCAGGAAGAGTTCTCTATATCCCTTCCTGTTTATAAAATGAAACATATGCTTTGCCTATAACGAGATTAATTTTAATATGGAAAATTTGAGTGTTTTAACCACTTACAGTATTTTTATATTGTCCTGAAAATATTTTAAAAAGTTAAAATATTTATATAAATCACTAAAATATTAATTAATGCAACGTTATTTTAGGCGTGGATCCTAAAATTAAATCTCGTCTTTAATACGATTCTATCCCGAAATTATGTGATATGTACAGAATATAAATAGACTAGAAAAACATTCATCTAAAGAATCGTATATAACAAAAAGAAATTAAATATAAATAATTCTTGCAAATTACCTAATTTTAAGAATTTGTTTTATAAGATCATATTCAAAATCATCAATAGAATTTCAAAAATTTAAGTAATCAGTTTTTCATCCATATCTGTGTGTTACTGTGACCAATGACATGGCAAGTGAGTCATTCGACAGTGTAACGACGTCATTAGTTACCGAAGGCCACTTCACCGTAAAACTCTATTTGTAATTAGGATATCGCCTGCTCTAGAATAACGACGCACAGAGTGGTCGGTCGTGACTAATGAGACATCGATACAGCGTTGGTCTCTCTACGACCGAATATCACGAACTCCTACTTTATGGACCACTTTCTCTGCTCTTCCCTAAGTCTAGATTCCGTTTAGAGGAAGGCAAGTTTCGTGACTGGCTTGCGAAATAAAATTTTACGCATCTCAGCCTGGTTGTCTTATTCTCGATGATTAATTGCTTCTGAGTCATAAACATGTCCTATGTGGGATAATAAGCTTGCATCCTGAATCAAATAAGAGTAAATCTATATAACTACTGTATCCGATTCTCTTCTATAAATGAAAATTAAATTTTATTATTTTAATCAGGCTCTCGATTTTAAATTAATTGCTATAAGTATTTTATGATGATGATTTGTTTGTTAATTTATCTTGCTTGCAAATTAAATTTAATTAGATTTATGTTTTTTCAGAGTTTCCTATTTTCTAACAAACTTTCTTGTAGTAGCTTCAAGCGCGTTACTTGTTATAATTAATGTAAATTAATTTTTTTTATCTGAAAGGAATAATTTTTATTCATTTAGCTATTATATAAATACCATTACGTGTTTCTATAATATATATTGATACATGTAAATTTATAACAACATATACGCAGTCAAATTTCTGAACAACATCCACTTAGGCCGTTGTTCGGAGGATTTCTGTTCAAAAATAAATAAATACGTTCCTAAAAAATGGAACTTTTATATTGCATAAAAGTTTTTCAGAAAAAAGGATTTTTGTAATTGACGTTATAACATTATAGATCAAATAAAATCACAGTAAAAGAATATATATACAAAGATGTAGCATGTAAAGTTTCTCAATTTCAAAACATATTACATAAAATGCATTCGAATAATTATCTCTGGTTTTTTTTAAATTATAAAATATATTTCCAAGAAATACAAAAAAAATCCTAATTATTTTAAAAGAAATAATAGTCACAGTATCTTTCGAATAATGGCAATGAAAGAAACAATAGTACCAAAAAATAATGATGTCCAAAAATACAATGAAAAAGTAATTAAAGAATAAGCAACAGTACAAAAGAAATACACACGAGTTATTGTATGTAATAATAAGCATGTTACAAATTAGTAAGCTTTGGTTTTAGTATTGGCATTTAAACTTAGATTGCAATTTTGTTGAAACAATTGTAGAAAAGAATGCAAAAAATCTTGACTTGTACTGTTTTAAAAAGTATTTAAATATGATAAAACTGAATAAGTTATTTTAAATCGTATTATAAAAAACCTCGAAATTCGAAAAATCACGGAAAAAATTTTCAAGATTAACCATTATAAATTAATGCTAGTTTTCTCCCTTCTTTACGAGAAAGCAGAAAAATTTTCAATCTAAAATTAGGAAGTTTGAAATAAACAAATCAGATCTATACTATTTGCATGTCCAATAAAAATTAAAAACTAATGCTTTCTTTAATGAAAACTTTTAGTTTTACTTGCAAATACGAAAAGTCTCAGAAAATATCGATGTTTTTAAGAATAGGAGACTATTTTCCTAAAATTTTCATATTTAACATTACACACACACCAAAGTAAATATTTTTCTACTAAAAAAAAGAGACTGTGCAATAAATAATTTTAAAATTTTAGTAAAAAGAATAGTAGTAACAATTTTAATAAGTGTACAAACCGACACACTGCATGTCTTTATAAACTTGTAGTATTGTCGTAAGTATTGAAAATAAATAATAATAAATTGACAAGAATCGGTTTTATTAATTGCAGTTGTATTCAATTTATGCACTTATTGAGTTTTGTTTCAATAATAGAATAAATTATTTCGACATTGGAGAAAATCATTATCTAATATCAAATTTAATTTTAACTCCCAAAATTGAGTCTTGCTTTTTGATAATTTTTGAATATTTTTTCTTAGTTTATATCAATTATAAAATAGCCAAATTTTTAAAAAAAAGGACACAAAATTCAACGTTAACGAACTTTTTAAAAATAAATTTCACTAATAAAGCTGAAAAGAAAGAAGAAAAAAAAAATTTTTTTCGCCTTCAAGATTTCTTCAAGCATAAATTACAAATGGAATAAAATTAAAAACGAATTATAGCGTAACTAATGTTTCACATTTAAGTGCTCTTTTCTATGATACTACAATAAATTCATTCCTTTGACTTGCACTATGCATTATGATCATTCTTTATTCACAATTTCACAAAAAAGTTACAGACTTATTAGATTTCTTCAAAATCTTTATGCTATTATTAAATATGAATAAAAGAAAATCACAAATAATATAATGCCATTTTCACTCGACTGTTTCTTGTTCTCGTTTTTAATTGTTAGGAGTTAGCTTAAGATTTGCTTCAGAGAACGAATCATACAGGATTAATGCAAAGAAAGGGAATACTCCAGAATTAATAAATCCTGTATATCTATCTTCATAGTGTGATTCGTTCTCTCAAGCAAATCTTATGCTAATTCCTAACAATATAATGCCAATTTAGATTTAAAGGAGAGGAGGGAAAAAGTTTGAATCAAAATTAAACTTTTTTTTTTTTTTTACGAATTTGCAAATAGTTATTATTTACTAATTTATTTTTAAGTAATGGATATTTTCCCATCATCATCATTAAAAATGACGAAATAGGTTATGAAAAAGTCTTTTGTTGAACTTGTGAAGTTGTTGACAGCTTTCTTTCTTAGACAGAACAATAGCTATTGTTTTTTTGAAGTCGAAATTTCTACTACTTACATTATTAAATGTTTAAACAAATACAAACATTATGAATTAAAAACATTTATGCGAAGTTGTTTCAACACAAAAATTTTATGCAAATTTAATCGTTTTAATTTGTTCAAACAATATAACTTATAATTAGAAATGAATTTTTTATTTCAAATGTACGCTTACAAAATTGCTAATTATATAAAATTTTAATGCATTTGTAGTAAAAAAAATTTTTGATATTTTACTTAAAAGAATTTTATCTGCATTGAATTTTAATAGATTTATAATTTTACTTTCGTAGAATTTTAGGTTAAAGTTTCTCTTAAAAATTTTAGTTTTTCTCTATGAGAATTAACCAACATTATAAATAAAATAATAAGTAATAAATAAATAATTAGTTAATTTTCCTATTTATTAATTACTCCTATGATAATATAATAATAGATTTATTAAATGTTGTGGTCTGATAAATTTAGCGGAAAAATTCCTTAAATGAAATTGTGCGCTGCAAATTACAGAAGTGCTTCGCAATTATTTGCAAATTAATTTCAAAACATACAATTTGCGAATCAATTTAAACAATCGCAAACTATAAGATTGAGAAGCGAAATAGAAGGATAAACGGAAAAGTTTCATTATAAATTCACAACCTAATTTCAAACACGAAACATAAAGAAAAATAGAGGAGGAGTGCATAAATTAAAATAAATATTTCAATTAAATTAAATACAAGATATTATTGAGCTTTCAGAGAAAAAGCATATTTAAAATAACGTGACAGAAAACGAACAAACAGTGCAAAGATATCCTCCATACTGAACGTAGAGGAGGATAATTCATTGATATGCAGCGGCATCAAGTGAAAATTAAAAGCTTCAATATAAGAAAAGCTCGATTTGCAAATATCTAAAGGAAACAAACATCATACGGAAGAGAACGAAGAAAATTAGCGTCTCAAGTTCTAACCCGAAAATAATATGTAAATGAAATAGTATATTATACAAGGGCATTAACCAATGTTTCAAATTTTGCATTACTTTCTTAGATTAAATTATAATAAATTTGCATACCCATTGATATTTGGATACTCATCCGAAGATATAAACACGACCATGACTTGTCCATTTAATAAAGTAAGAAATTAAGTTTTCTATCTGTTTTGACTCCCATAGAAATTGTTAAACGTACTGGTAATTCTGAATTGTATGAATCTTTCAAAGTGTTGTTTCTTCCATTTATGCGTGAAAATTGTAATGGTCTGAAGTACAGATGTCCAAGATTTTGGTTAATAAAACATATAAATTTTAAGTTAATTACATCATTTCTATTCTCCGCAGCTAAATACCAGGGAAAAATGTTTCTCGGTTTTCAAAAGTAGATACTTTTTTCCATTATTTTTGACACTCTTCTCGCTCTGTGGACACTAAGAAGGCCTTTTTATATCATATCCATTGTGGGTACGGCCAGGCCCACAATGGGAACGCTGGGTGGTGAGGAGCCAAACATATCCGAGACAGACCACACACGAAAAATTACTGGGGTTGATCACCCGGATTCGATCCCGGATCCTCCAAAGATGTAGGCTGACGCCTTAATCATCTCGGCCTAAAAAGTAGATACTGTGAAATGATACCTAAATCAACAACAAAAAATTTCTGAATACCACTGACACCATAACTAATAATAATAATTCAAGAATTAATTCCATACTTTTTCCTTCATATGAACGAACATAAGAGTATAACAAACTGTCTCTGTTGCAACACAGTTTATCATGAATAATTATTATATCATTGATTTTTTTCTCAAAATAAATAATTTATATCACACACCGTACTGTGTATTTACACACAAATCGTTTGACACACAAATTATATTTAGTTATACACACGAATAGTTACACACAAATTATATTTTCTAAACTTTAATAGTTTTTGAATGATATAATCTGATTTTATCAATAATAATTTTAATCTTTATAACTGAGTATTAAATAAGGTAGTAATTTAGTCATTACAATGGTTAATTGACTTTCGGATCACTTTATATAGATTATATTGTGGTCCGAAAGTCAGTTAACCATTACAATGACTAAATTACTTCCTTATTTAAATACTATTATAGCTTTATAAATTTTCATTCTCACAATTTATGAATTAATTTTTGCAATTTTCTCATTAATTTCANTCCATATCTTTTCTATAAAACTTATATTTTTGTACTTGAATTGCATAATTTATTTTTAAAATATAATAATTATTATTATTATTATTTATTGATAGCATACGAAAGGATTCTAACAATTAACAAAAAATCTTGCTTATTATTGTCGAAAGTATTTAAAAAACCATATACACTATGTAAAAGAGAATGTCTGTCTGTCTGTTCATATACACTTCTAAATTCTTTGACGGATCTGAATTATATTTTTGGGTAGGAGAGGAATGTCATGTTTCGTCAGAGCTTGTATTTTTTCAGGGTCCTAGAGTGTAATTGAAAAATATGATTCAGATTAGTCAAAGGGTTTAGAAGTGTATAGGGAACAGCAAACATGCATTGATTTTACATATACGGATATTCTATTTGGATTTATAAGGATGGGGTGGTGTCTTTTAAGAAATTTTCCTCGGTATCGATTCTAGTTTTAACATTTTATGAATTTGTTTTAGAAATTAAAAAGAAATAACGCATATTTCATCATTAACTAACTAATAATTTGATATATTTATTAAACTTTTTCGCTCATGTTTAATTAAAATCTTAAATTAAATAAAATAATGTTCTTTCTTATAGAAAATAATTACAGTTAAATGTTATGGATTGTTCGATCGAAACAGTGAAAATCAAAGATTTTGATTGCAAACTTTATTAAAACTAATAGCTTTGTGTGTGTGTGTGTCATAAAAAGTTCATTTTTTTTACATTGACTGCCTTCTATATAAAGTAAGTAATAACTAAACAACTAAATTGCTAATAAACGATGTTAGATTATTCATCATTACGGAACTTGTCATTTGCCTGCCATTTGAGCAATTATTTTTAATTACCTTATTAAATTTTTGCATGTGATAAAGGTATTCGCGTTACCCACTTTGACATAGCAGACAATGCGCCTAGAAAAGTGATTGAGTGATATCGAGATTTGAAGTATTTCAGATTGATCATCATTTATTATAGCTTAATTTAATTCATAGATTGGCAAAGATAACGCTCGAATTAGCTTTTTATTTATATAAGCATAATCACTATTAACTTATTGATGGGGGAAAATCATTCTTAGATCTATATCATTTACAACTGATGTGAAACGTTGTCTAAATTATTGTAATTGAAGAAAAAAAAATCTAGCGAATTCTAAATTTGAGTTCGATATAACGTTAAAACCCTTTTATATCGCTAATGATCCCTCTTTATCACGTAACTTTGAGATCTTGTTCGTACATTAACATTAACTGAAGATCACCAGAGCTGCTGACTAATAGTTGCTGTTTATAAATCTCATGTTACATTAGATTTTCACTTAGTTTCACGCAACATCTTTAACAAAACAATCGACTTATTTAATTTGAACTTAATTAAAATTTGATTTAACAATCCAGTTCTTTCTTTGTCTTCGTGTTTCGTATATATCCGCTGTTGTAATGTATAATAGAATGAAATAAAGATAATTAAAAGTTCTATTTAAAAAAAAAAAAAAACTGAATTTCGTGTAGAATATATATTAAAACCTTGTCTGTGAATGAATTATAACGTATACTAACGTTTTACTTCGAATGGTACTGAAAATTAAATTGAATGTATTAAATAAATAACACACTGAATTCAAACCTAAAAGCGTATTTTAATATTCCAAACTGGAAATATTCATTATTCTTATTGTGGATTTTTCTCTTATCAGTTTAATATACAATACTTATGAATAGAATGAAAAACGTAATATGCAACATAAAACTGTATTTCATTTACATATCTAAATTTCTATAAACTAGTAAGAGCAATCATTGAATTATAGAATTTCTTTTATAATATGTTTGAGAAGGTTATTCATAATTTTGTTTGAATTGTTGGTTGACAGCATGTGGTCTCAGGACTACAAATGATAATAGACATGTCATAGAATGTAAATATTTATTTATTCTGTAACCCAAAATGAGACACGACAAACAAAGGACCTCTACCGTAGCCTATACAATATCAGAGTTTGGATAAAAGCGGCTTTGTCCTTAGTCGTTGGTTGATCGCTAAATTGATTTCAAACATTGTGATAATACATAGAAATAAATAATAGCGATGACGAATTTCACGTGATACAAAAATGACTTCTAGAAGGATGGACTCGGAGGAAGAGGTCTGCACCTGGTAATTGTCTGTTTATAAATGTTTAAATTTCGAATAATTCTATACAGTTTCGTTGTTTTCCCTCTGGAAGCAAAGATTTTACTCTCGATAGAAGACCAGAGTTCTCAAGCATTCGATTGTACTGAGCAACTGTTTAATGATGATTTTTCTTTCTTCGAGTATTGAGTATGATCATACGTTTAAACGTGATCATTGTTTAGCGTCAAGTGAAAGCTCGTATCGAATTACGAGAGGCGACAACTTCATATGTATATGTCGTTTGTTTCATTCGAAGACTATTGCAGATCCAAATCCTCGATTTTTCTCGCCAAATTGAAGGATAAAAGTGTATAGATACATTAAAATAAACTTCAAAATTGTGAAAAATTTATTATTAAATCTGGGATTCGTTGCGATTGAAGCCATTTACAGTTGTCCCCATCCTAATAGTGTTTCTATCACCTAACAAAAATCTCCCTATAGGAGTTGAGAAAAAAAAATCAGACCTCTATTTTTTAAAATCTAATATATATCACCATGTACAGAAAAAGAAGGGAACAATGCCCGGCTGTGTACAAAAATTACAAGCTAATTTAAATACTGTTCCTTCTCCATCCAACTGCATGCATGCACATCGTCGATCGGTCCACAGATCTACATTTGGCACTTTTGACGCAGTAACCCAGATATCTGCCGACTTTGGAACTGGAAGAAGGCTCAATACGGTGAGGTCGTTTATCGTTTTCGACCAATCAGAGTCTCCTAAGTTCATTTGCGGGAAAGGAAAGTAGGTTATAAACCATCCTTCCTTCAATTTATTTACACGTGTGAGTATCGAGTGAATAAACACATGTTTTGCACTCCACATAACAGCACCAATGGAATTTGCACTTGCATCTTTCTTTCAGGCTAACTTTATGAGTATTATATCCGCGTCCGCAACACATTAAGTTACATCCATCAGTAGCCGGTGAGGTACGATTGCACAGTCGACCGTGAGTGCCGTGTGAACCGGTAGTCAAGTTAGTAATACAATAATCCGGTGATTCGTCCATGTACACTAAATCTTCTGCCGTGGGGAGATTGAAACGAGGATTTCGAATCTGAAGTTTCCCTCTTCGATTGATTTTCACTTCTGTAGCACCATCGTACTTATCCTTCAAGTGGTCGCCCACTTCTCTGAAAGACGCCAATTGCTGCCAACAGGTAATTAAAGAACAGGATCCAGAAACTCCGTGGCATTTACACGTTACTCGCATTTTTCTTATTACAGCCTGAAAACAGCAAAAAATATACATTTTAAATTTCTAATTAAATTTATGATTCATTAATAATTATACTGATTAATAAATTTACAAAAATGACAATCTTATATATAAATTTATATAGATCTTGATAAAATGCAATGAATAGAGATATTCAACAAAAAATAATATAAAATCATTCAAAAATTTATTTGAGAAGAAAAAAATCTAACCTGGTAATATTAGAGAAGTATCGAGTCCAACTAATTATCTAAGTTTCAAATTTTATTAATTATGAATTGAACGCTTATTATGAAAGCTAAAAGGTTTAATTGAAATATTTGTTGAAAATTAAAGTCTCGTTGGAACAATTCACTTATTTTTTGAAAAATGTTAACGTCTTCCTCTTCAGGCAAAATGCTTACATCGCATTCTTCCAATCTGCGATTAAGAGGAACAGCCCAAGCGTGTAAGCAACGCTTCTCTGCCTCTTTAATCAAATTATTCCAGTGCGAAATTATATTTTCCTGTGTAAGAAAGTTTTTCCACACGAAATTCTTAATTACTAATTAATGATAATATTTTAATTTTCGAGGGAAAAAGACCGAATTGACATTCTAAGGAAATTATTACAGATTAACTTTTTTATGTATATATATTTTTTAAATTGTAATAAAAAAAACAGGAAAATGCTTTCTACGAGGATGATTTTATGCCCCTTAGTCGTAATTTTGGGTAATGTTGACCAAGAATGACCGCAAGCCCGACGGACATAGTATTTATTGCCCTGCATGTTTAATAATTGTAAACCACAGTTTATTGTCGAGAAAGGCGTCTGCTTCTCCAACTATGAGATTGAAACTTACGCTTATTACTCATAAATCCAGGCTGACTATTTAAATGACCCTTACTTCGGTCGCCGGATGGTTTATTTACGTAGCTTTGATGTCGGGGAACGGTTTAATGCCAAAACATTCATAAACCAAAAACTCCCCCGCCGGTGACGTAATAATGACGATCGGCCATCAGAAAACGTGGCAGATGTGCCAATGCCACGTCTGTTCAGCTTTATCGCTAGTAAAATATCCATTCTGTTTACAACCGGCAGGGTTAGTGTCACCAGTCTCCGCTAGAGCGCAGTAAAATGTCTCTGGGCGGCGGAGGAAAACTGGGACAGGAAAAGATAAAAGTGTTTATTCTATATTATTACTCGTATTAAACATTGCGAATTGCTGTACTTTGGGGTAGGGACAATCCGGTCATTGAAGGTAGAATGATGTCATATTCATCGGGGGTCTGCTGGCTCACATGAAAATGAACGGATATGCGCTCGATTATATCGTTAATGGTGTTCTGTCGTAATTGTGCTCGTCTTCCATCCCATGCAGATGCCTGGCGGAAATGGACATTTCTGAGTGATACAGAAAGATAACCGACACTAGTGGGCTTATATACTACTATGTCATTAAACTGTAGCCGAGTTCTCCCCCTTTTATTAAAGATATTAATATAACTTTTCACCAGAGGAAAGCGTAAACGAAAATGAAAAAAATTCGCTCCTGTCTTGTTCCAGAAAAATCCCAGAAGTTCGATCACTATTTAAAGTAATAATTTAAAACTTTAGTTCTTTTGAATGACTGGAAGAAGCTGAATAAATAGAAAACATTGTAGAAAAAAACTAGTATTGAAAAGATGAAAGGCTCATCCGAAAAGCATCTGTGACAAGATTTAAATCGTGTCCGTTCTGCTGTGCATGATTTCATTTGGTAACTAGGAAGGCGTAAATGATTCTCCCCTTTTTCCCTACCAACCTCACTCATTAACCTCTGTCGTACCCTTTAATGAATGCACGTCTGCCTGACTTTCTGCACACGTGCGTATATTGCTTCTTGATCGCTAGTGCACTCTTTGTCCTCTCTGAATGGGATTCATCTCGATGACGGATAACTTTAAAGGTTTAAATCGTTGCTAGAATGCTTATTTGCTAGAATTCTTGTTTTGAATAGTAATAGGAAACTTTGGAATTCAGGAAGAGTTCTCTATATCCCTTCCTGTTTATAAAATGAAACATATGCTTTGCCTATAACGAGATTAATTTTAATATGGAAAATTTGAGTGTTTTAACCACTTACAGTATTTTTATATTGTCCTGAAAATATTTTAAAAAGTTAAAATATTTATATAAATCACTAAAATATTAATTAATGCAACGTTATTTTAGGCGTGGATCCTAAAATTAAATCTCGTCTTTAATACGATTCTATCCCGAAATTATGTGATATGTACAGAATATAAATAGACTAGAAAAACATTCATCTAAAGAATCGTATATAACAAAAAGAAATTAAATATAAATAATTCTTGCAAATTACCTAATTTTAAGAATTTGTTTTATAAGATCATATTCAAAATCATCAATAGAATTTCAAAAATTTAAGTAATCAGTTTTTCATCCATATCTGTGTGTTACTGTGACCAATGACATGGCAAGTGAGTCATTCGACAGTGTAACGACGTCATTAGTTACCGAAGGCCACTTCACCGTAAAACTCTATTTGTAATTAGGATATCGCCTGCTCTAGAATAACGACGCACAGAGTGGTCGGTCGTGACTAATGAGACATCGATACAGCGTTGGTCTCTCTACGACCGAATATCACGAACTCCTACTTTATGGACCACTTTCTCTGCTCTTCCCTAAGTCTAGATTCCGTTTAGAGGAAGGCAAGTTTCGTGACTGGCTTGCGAAATAAAATTTTACGCATCTCAGCCTGGTTGTCTTATTCTCGATGATTAATTGCTTCTGAGTCATAAACATGTCCTATGTGGGATAATAAGCTTGCATCCTGAATCAAATAAGAGTAAATCTATATAACTACTGTATCCGATTCTCTTCTATAAATGAAAATTAAATTTTATTATTTTAATCAGGCTCTCGATTTTAAATTAATTGCTATAAGTATTTTATGATGATGATTTGTTTGTTAATTTATCTTGCTTGCAAATTAAATTTAATTAGATTTATGTTTTTTCAGAGTTTCCTATTTTCTAACAAACTTTCTTGTAGTAGCTTCAAGCGCGTTACTTGTTATAATTAATGTAAATTAATTTTTTTTATCTGAAAGGAATAATTTTTATTCATTTAGCTATTATATAAATACCATTACGTGTTTCTATAATATATATTGATACATGTAAATTTATAACAACATATACGCAGTCAAATTTCTGAACAACATCCACTTAGGCCGTTGTTCGGAGGATTTCTGTTCAAAAATAAATAAATACGTTCCTAAAAAATGGAACTTTTATATTGCATAAAAGTTTTTCAGAAAAAAGGATTTTTGTAATTGACATTATAACATTATAGATCAAATAAAATCACAGTAAAAGAATATATATACAAAGATGTAGCATGTAAAGTTTCTCAATTTCAAAACATATTACATAAAATGCATTCGAATAATTATCTCTGGTTTTTTTTAAATTATAAAATATATTTCCAAGAAATACAAAAAAAATCCTAATTATTTTAAAAGAAATAATAGTCACAGTATCTTTCGAATAATGGCAATGAAAGAAACAATAGTACCAAAAAATAATGATGTCCAAAAATACAATGAAAAAGTAATTAAAGAATAAGCAACAGTACAAAAGAAATACACACGAGTTATTGTATGTAATAATAAGCATGTTACAAATTAGTAAGCTTTGGTTTTAGTATTGGCATTTAAACTTAGATTGCAATTTTGTTGAAACAATTGTAGAAAAGAATGCAAAAAATCTTGACTTGTACTGTTTTAAAAAGTATTTAAATATGATAAAACTGAATAAGTTATTTTAAATCGTATTATAAAAAACCTCGAAATTCGAAAAATCACGGAAAAAATTTTCAAGATTAACCATTATAAATTAATGCTAGTTTTCTCCCTTCTTTACGAGAAAGCAGAAAAATTTTCAATCTAAAATTAGGAAGTTTGAAATAAACAAATCAGATCTATACTATTTGCATGTCCAATAAAAATTAAAAACTAATGCTTTCTTTAATGAAAACTTTTAGTTTTACTTGCAAATACGAAAAGTCTCAGAAAATATCGATGTTTTTAAGAATAGGAGACTATTTTCCTAAAATTTTCATATTTAACATTACACACACACCAAAGTAAATATTTTTCTACTAAAAAAAAGAGACTGTGCAATAAATAATTTTAAAATTTTAGTAAAAAGAATAGTAGTAACAATTTTAATAAGTGTACAAACCGACACACTGCATGTCTTTATAAACTTGTAGTATTGTCGTAAGTATTGAAAATAAATAATAATAAATTGACAAGAATCGGTTTTATTAATTGCAGTTGTATTCAATTTATGCACTTATTGAGTTTTGTTTCAATAATAGAATAAATTATTTCGACATTGGAGAAAATCATTATCTAATATCAAATTTAATTTTAACTCCCAAAATTGAGTCTTGCTTTTTGATAATTTTTGAATATTTTTTCTTAGTTTATATCAATTATAAAATAGCCAAATTTTTAAAAAAAAGGACACAAAATTCAACGTTAACGAACTTTTTAAAAATAAATTTCACTAATAAAGCTGAAAAGAAAGAAGAAAAAAAAAATTTTTTTCGCCTTCAAGATTTCTTCAAGCATAAATTACAAATGGAATAAAATTAAAAACGAATTATAGCGTAACTAATGTTTCACATTTAAGTGCTCTTTTCTATGATACTACAATAAATTCATTCCTTTGACTTGCACTATGCATTATGATCATTCTTTATTCACAATTTCACAAAAAAGTTACAGACTTATTAGATTTCTTCAAAATCTTTATGCTATTATTAAATATGAATAAAAGAAAATCACAAATAATATAATGCCATTTTCACTCGACTGTTTCTTGTTCTCGTTTTTAATTGTTAGGAGTTAGCTTAAGATTTGCTTCAGAGAACGAATCATACAGGATTAATGCAAAGAAAGGGAATACTCCAGAATTAATAAATCCTGTATATCTATCTTCATAGTGTGATTCGTTCTCTCAAGCAAATCTTATGCTAATTCCTAACAATATAATGCCAATTTAGATTTAAAGGAGAGGAGGGAAAAAGTTTGAATCAAAATTAAACTTTTTTTTTTTTTTTACGAATTTGCAAATAGTTATTATTTACTAATTTATTTTTAAGTAATGGATATTTTCCCATCATCATCATTAAAAATGACGAAATAGGTTATGAAAAAGTCTTTTGTTGAACTTGTGAAGTTGTTGACAGCTTTCTTTCTTAGACAGAACAATAGCTATTGTTTTTTTGAAGTCGAAATTTCTACTACTTACATTATTAAATGTTTAAACAAATACAAACATTATGAATTAAAAACATTTATGCGAAGTTGTTTCAACACAAAAATTTTATGCAAATTTAATCGTTTTAATTTGTTCAAACAATATAACTTATAATTAGAAATGAATTTTTTATTTCAAATGTACGCTTACAAAATTGCTAATTATATAAAATTTTAATGCATTTGTAGTAAAAAAAATTTTTGATATTTTACTTAAAAGAATTTTATCTGCATTGAATTTTAATAGATTTATAATTTTACTTTCGTAGAATTTTAGGTTAAAGTTTCTCTTAAAAATTTTAGTTTTTCTCTATGAGAATTAACCAACATTATAAATAAAATAATAAGTAATAAATAAATAATTAGTTAATTTTCCTATTTATTAATTACTCCTATGATAATATAATAATAGATTTATTAAATGTTGTGGTCTGATAAATTTAGCGGAAAAATTCCTTAAATGAAATTGTGCGCTGCAAATTACAGAAGTGCTTCGCAATTATTTGCAAATTAATTTCAAAACATACAATTTGCGAATCAATTTAAACAATCGCAAACTATAAGATTGAGAAGCGAAATAGAAGGATAAACGGAAAAGTTTCATTATAAATTCACAACCTAATTTCAAACACGAAACATAAAGAAAAATAGAGGAGGAGTGCATAAATTAAAATAAATATTTCAATTAAATTAAATACAAGATATTATTGAGCTTTCAGAGAAAAAGCATATTTAAAATAACGTGACAGAAAACGAACAAACAGTGCAAAGATATCCTCCATACTGAACGTAGAGGAGGATAATTCATTGATATGCAGCGGCATCAAGTGAAAATTAAAAGCTTCAATATAAGAAAAGCTCGATTTGCAAATATCTAAAGGAAACAAACATCATACGGAAGAGAACGAAGAAAATTAGCGTCTCAAGTTCTAACCCGAAAATAATATGTAAATGAAATAGTATATTATACAAGGGCATTAACCAATGTTTCAAATTTTGCATTACTTTCTTAGATTAAATTATAATAAATTTGCATACCCATTGATATTTGGATACTCATCCGAAGATATAAACACGACCATGACTTGTCCATTTAATAAAGTAAGAAATTAAGTTTTCTATCTGTTTTGACTCCCATAGAAATTGTTAAACGTACTGGTAATTCTGAATTGTATGAATCTTTCAAAGTGTTGTTTCTTCCATTTATGCGTGAAAATTGTAATGGTCTGAAGTACAGATGTCCAAGATTTTGGTTAATAAAACATATAAATTTTAAGTTAATTACATCATTTCTATTCTCCGCAGCTAAATACCAGGGAAAAATGTTTCTCGGTTTTCAAAAGTAGATACTTTTTTCCATTATTTTTGACACTCTTCTCGCTCTGTGGACACTAAGAAGGCCTTTTTATATCATATCCATTGTGGGTACGGCCAGGCCCACAATGGGAACGCTGGGTGGTGAGGAGCCAAACATATCCGAGACAGACCACACACGAAAAATTACTGGGGTTGATCACCCGGATTCGATCCCGGATCCTCCAAAGATGTAGGCTGACGCCTTAATCATCTCGGCCTAAAAAGTAGATACTGTGAAATGATACCTAAATCAACAACAAAAAATTTCTGAATACCACTGACACCATAACTAATAATAATAATTCAAGAATTAATTCCATACTTTTTCCTTCATATGAACGAACATAAGAGTATAACAAACTGTCTCTGTTGCAACACAGTTTATCATGAATAATTATTATATCATTGATTTTTTTCTCAAAATAAATAATTTATATCACACACCGTACTGTGTATTTACACACAAATCGTTTGACACACAAATTATATTTAGTTATACACACGAATAGTTACACACAAATTATATTTTCTAAACTTTAATAGTTTTTGAATGATATAATCTGATTTTATCAATAATAATTTTAATCTTTATAACTGAGTATTAAATAAGGTAGTAATTTAGTCATTACAATGGTTAATTGACTTTCGGATCACTTTATATAGATTATATTGTGGTCCGAAAGTCAGTTAACCATTACAATGACTAAATTACTTCCTTATTTAAATACTATTATAGCTTTATAAATTTTCATTCTCACAATTTATGAATTAATTTTTGCAATTTTCTCATTAATTTAAAAGATGTAATCTTCGAATCATAATTTGTAAACACATCTGTAATTTGGCAACGCATAATTTCATCTGCGGAATCTTTTCCGTAAATTCTTCAATGGGTGAGTATAATTAAAAATTAATAAAATTATTTTAATTATTGAAATTTCACTCAAATATATTTACAATACTGTATTAGAATTATCGAATTTTAGGAAAATAATTTGAATAATATCAACTATTCAAGAGTTTTATTAATTATACCTGAAGTCTAATAATTATTTTAAATATTAGATTTATTTTAAAAATTTCATTAAATGATTAATATCTTGGATAATTAAGAAATGGATTTTCATTTAAATTCAGTTTACCTTTAATTTTCAATTAAATAATAATGAGGATAGTACTAATAGAATATGACACTTAAATGAACTTAACTTGTTTTGAACAGTAAAATGCATTATTATATTATTTTTAAGATGGAGCTAAATCCAATATTAGAGATAAAGATAGAGATAAATCCAATATTTTTACTTCTGTTCAATGTAAAATTTAATTTCCCCCTTTCTTTTACCTAAGGAGAATTAATGTTTGATGTCAAAAATTGGATAAATATGCAGATAAATAGAAAAATAATGTTTATTGACAGTAATAAATCATATAATTCCAATTATTTATTTATTTAAATTTTCTTTTTTCAACTAGGAAACTTAATTTCTTCATCTATTAAATGGGGTTCTGTATCTTCGTATGAATATCACGATATGAATGGGTATGCAAATTTATTTTTTTAATAATTAATTTTTTAAATTTGTAACTGTTCTGTATGTGTGTTATATATTTAGCAAATAATTATTATTTCACAGTAGCTATATTAAATTTTTCGTTTAAAATTTCTTAAATATTGAAATTACCATGGAATTTTTCAAGAATCTTTTCTAAAAAAGTAAGTCAAATCTGTCAAGTTTAACTACAGTAATTTAACACTGTTCATAAATTTTTTGTTTCTTGTCTTTATCATAAGTCTAGTTTTATGAAGGTTAAACTTTTCAATATTTATTATTATTTATATTAACTAAAATTGCTTATTTTTAATCGTCAGTATGAAATACAAGTTTTTTTCAGTAAATTAGAACTTTATTATAGAAAAGAAGACTATTAAAGAGTATAATGAACCTGCTAACAGATACTGAAATCATTTTGAATAAATAAATTGCTATGTGGTCAATTAAAATGTAGACTATTGTGTCATTTAAAACAAATAACTAGAATTTTTCTCATTTCTTTTTCTTTTTAAGTTTAAATAAATATCAATAAATCAATAAAAATGGCTTGATTCCAGGAATATTTTCTTTATTTTTCATATTCTTGTAAAGTTAGAGCCTACTCTATCAACACAATCAACCAAGATTTCATTCTGTTTTATTTGAAGTATGTATAAGCAAACATAATTGAAATTATTATTTGTTAGTAGTTATAAATTATCAAATAATAAGTCATTTTTTATGTTGAGTAATACAGTTTAAAATAAATAATATTTTTTTTAAACAATGAAATGGCTTAAAAAAGAAAAGAAAATTGAAGCTAAAGTTTGTTGTATATTCAACATTTTCATACTAATTTTTCTGTTTGTGTAATGTTAAATATTAATTTAATGAATTACATAAGATTTAGATTACGTAGATAAAGGAATAACTCAGTTTAAACTGATAAAAAGATACAAATCAATAATATCGCTATTAAATACAGTATAGACAAGTTTAAAACTACAATTTGTTGAATATTTGACTACGAGGACTAAGCTTATTAATAGGACGTATTTCACTGGTAGAAAATAAGGACATACAGGCATTTGAATTAATAAGTTTAAAACTATTCTGTCTAAGTGTAGCCTGGATTTAAAAAGGAATGTATAAGCCATAGTATGTGAAGTACTGTATGTTTTTTAAATAGCTTAAGATTTACCTCCTGAAAAAGCTAGACAATCATATCCATTAACATTTGGTTAGTAGAGTTATTTCCGAATACGATAGGCGTTATCGCGATGAGAAGAGCACTCTCATCTTAGTCGAACGACAGCAAAACGGAGACAATGTTAGCTAAAGAGAGATGTTACGATCCGGACCGACAAAGACAAACCCCCCCAGGCTTACAACTGTGACCATGTGTCGAAAGTGGAGAGAATGTCTCTCCTATTCAGCAGAGCGTATCCAACCAACAAGCGGGATCCTGTTTTATGTCATGTACAACAAGGGACGTGTCCCTCTCAATGGACGGGATCCCTATCTCCTCGCTCGTGCTGTTTCTATGTCTCCAGTTCCCAGGTGCTGTTGTTAGCTGGATTATTTGTCGCTATTTACCGTCAGCAGAGTGAATGACCGTCGGGCACTTCAAATTCGCGAGAAAGTCGAGACCCGCGGTCCTATTGCGCCCTACAGGAAAGGAAGCAGCAACCACCAAACGCTTGAGTGAAGTTAAATGGTTTATTGCGCTTCGCCAACAGTCTCTCTGCTAACTTAAACTAGACTTCAAAATAGGATGTTGTCTACTTTTAAAACCGCACACCTCCAGGCTCTTAATCAAAATGGTTTCATCTTTAATGAAAATATAAGTTTTTTCTATCTTGACTCGAATTGGTGTCAGCAATAAAAAACTTTTTATTAATAAATTTTTTTAAGGTACGGGGACTAATATTTAATTAATCTTTTTTTAAGAAGAAAAAGTAAAAATCAGAGATTAAAAAAAGATATAAATTATTGTTTTGCACAAATAGTGTATAAAAATAAATAAACGAGATCGACTAATATTTTTCTTAAATTCTACTCTACCAAAGTGTTAATTTTTCAATATGGTTATGGAAATAAAATAAAAATAAATGAATAAATAAAATAGTCACTATGTATTTACAACAATAAATTCTTAAATAATTATCAAACATTATTGTAGCAAGAGACTCACTCTTCTTCCTGCTTCATTATTATGTAAATTCATAAGTTTTCTTCCCTGTTCTTTAGAACCTCGTGGATGATTGTTCTCTCGCTCTCTAACGTCTACGAATCCCTCTGTAAAGCGATATCCATACTCAATGTTGTCTCCGCAACCTCCCCAAATCCAGTCTCGATGCAAATTCTTGGGCCTTTGAGCTCGACTGCAACCACAATTGGATAATTGGCCATCTCTACATGCTCGAGCGATAGCATGAACCACACCTGCAGTAGCAACGGCGTGAGTAAAGGCAGCTTCTCTGCTGGCTGAAAAATATTTATCATTATTAATTCTTTAAGATATGTTAGAAAAAAAAATTAGTTATTGTTTCAAGACACGAGCAACTAGATTAATGTTTTTAAGGTCAATCATATATTTAAAACACAAAATATCTAGAAATTTTTTAAANATAACGAGATTAATTTTAATATGGAAAATTTGAGTGTTTTAACCACTTACAGTATTTTTATATTGTCCTGAAAATATTTTAAAAAGTTAAAATATTTATATAAATCACTAAAATATTAATTAATGCAACGTTATTTTAGGCGTGGATCCTAAAATTAAATCTCGTCTTTAATACGATTCTATCCCGAAATTATGTGATATGTACAGAATATAAATAGACTAGAAAAACATTCATCTAAAGAATCGTATATAACAAAAAGAAATTAAATATAAATAATTCTTGCAAATTACCTAATTTTAAGAATTTGTTTTATAAGATCATATTCAAAATCATCAATAGAATTTCAAAAATTTAAGTAATCAGTTTTTCATCCATATCTGTGTGTTACTGTGACCAATGACATGGCAAGTGAGTCATTCGACAGTGTAACGACGTCATTAGTTACCGAAGGCCACTTCACCGTAAAACTCTATTTGTAATTAGGATATCGCCTGCTCTAGAATAACGACGCACAGAGTGGTCGGTCGTGACTAATGAGACATCGATACAGCGTTGGTCTCTCTACGACCGAATATCACGAACTCCTACTTTATGGACCACTTTCTCTGCTCTTCCCTAAGTCTAGATTCCGTTTAGAGGAAGGCAAGTTTCGTGACTGGCTTGCGAAATAAAATTTTACGCATCTCAGCCTGGTTGTCTTATTCTCGATGATTAATTGCTTCTGAGTCATAAACATGTCCTATGTGGGATAATAAGCTTGCATCCTGAATCAAATAAGAGTAAATCTATATAACTACTGTATCCGATTCTCTTCTATAAATGAAAATTAAATTTTATTATTTTAATCAGGCTCTCGATTTTAAATTAATTGCTATAAGTATTTTATGATGATGATTTGTTTGTTAATTTATCTTGCTTGCAAATTAAATTTAATTAGATTTATGTTTTTTCAGAGTTTCCTATTTTCTAACAAACTTTCTTGTAGTAGCTTCAAGCGCGTTACTTGTTATAATTAATGTAAATTAATTTTTTTTATCTGAAAGGAATAATTTTTATTCATTTAGCTATTATATAAATACCATTACGTGTTTCTATAATATATATTGATACATGTAAATTTATAACAACATATACGCAGTCAAATTTCTGAACAACATCCACTTAGGCCGTTGTTCGGAGGATTTCTGTTCAAAAATAAATAAATACGTTCCTAAAAAATGGAACTTTTATATTGCATAAAAGTTTTTCAGAAAAAAGGATTTTTGTAATTGACATTATAACATTATAGATCAAATAAAATCACAGTAAAAGAATATATATACAAAGATGTAGCATGTAAAGTTTCTCAATTTCAAAACATATTACATAAAATGCATTCGAATAATTATCTCTGGTTTTTTTTAAATTATAAAATATATTTCCAAGAAATACAAAAAAAATCCTAATTATTTTAAAAGAAATAATAGTCACAGTATCTTTCGAATAATGGCAATGAAAGAAACAATAGTACCAAAAAATAATGATGTCCAAAAATACAATGAAAAAGTAATTAAAGAATAAGCAACAGTACAAAAGAAATACACACGAGTTATTGTATGTAATAATAAGCATGTTACAAATTAGTAAGCTTTGGTTTTAGTATTGGCATTTAAACTTAGATTGCAATTTTGTTGAAACAATTGTAGAAAAGAATGCAAAAAATCTTGACTTGTACTGTTTTAAAAAGTATTTAAATGTGATAAAACTGAATAAGTTATTTTAAATCGTATTATAAAAAACCTCGAAATTCGAAAAATCACGGAAAAAATTTTCAAGATTAACCATTATAAATTAATGCTAGTTTTCTCCCTTCTTTACGAGAAAGCAGAAAAATTTTCAATCTAAAATTAGGAAGTTTGAAATAAACAAATCAGATCTATACTATTTGCATGTCCAATAAAAATTAAAAACTAATGCTTTCTTTAATGAAAACTTTTAGTTTTACTTGCAAATACGAAAAGTCTCAGAAAATATCGATGTTTTTAAGAATAGGAGACTATTTTCCTAAAATTTTCATATTTAACATTACACACACACCAAAGTAAATATTTTTCTACTAAAAAAAAGAGACTGTGCAATAAATAATTTTAAAATTTTAGTAAAAAGAATAGTAGTAACAATTTTAATAAGTGTACAAACCGACACACTGCATGTCTTTATAAACTTGTAGTATTGTCGTAAGTATTGAAAATAAATAATAATAAATTGACAAGAATCGGTTTTATTAATTGCAGTTGTATTCAATTTATGCACTTATTGAGTTTTGTTTCAATAATAGAATAAATTATTTCGACATTGGAGAAAATCATTATCTAATATCAAATTTAATTTTAACTCCCAAAATTGAGTCTTGCTTTTTGATAATTTTTGAATATTTTTTCTTAGTTTATATCAATTATAAAATAGCCAAATTTTTAAAAAAAAGGACACAAAATTCAACGTTAACGAACTTTTTAAAAAGAAATTTCACTAATAAAGCTGAAAAGAAAGAAAAAAAAAATATTTTTTCGCCTTCAAGATTTCTTCAAGCATAAATTACAAATGGAATAAAATTAAAAACGAATTATAGCGTAACTAATGTTTCACATTTAAGTGCTCTTTTCTATGATACTACAATAAATTCATTCCTTTGACTTGCACTATGCATTATGATCATTCTTTATTCACAATTTCACAAAAAAGTTACAGACTTATTAGATTTCTTCAAAATCTTTATGCTATTATTAAATATGAATAAAAGAAAATCACAAATAATATAATGCCATTTTCACTCGACTGTTTCTTGTTCTCGTTTTTAATTGTTAGGAGTTAGCTTAAGATTTGCTTCAGAGAACGAATCATACAGGATTAATGCAAAGAAAGGGAATACTCCAGAATTAATAAATCCTGTATATCTATCTTCATAGTGTGATTCGTTCTCTCAAGCAAATCTTATGCTAATTCCTAACAATATAATGCCAATTTAGATTTAAAGGAGAGGAGGGAAAAAGTTTGAATCAAAATTAAACTTTTTTTTTTTTTTTACGAATTTGCAAATAGTTATTATTTACTAATTTATTTTTAAGTAATGGATATTTTCCCATCATCATCATTAAAAATGACGAAATAGGTTATGAAAAAGTCTTTTGTTGAACTTGTGAAGTTGTTGACAGCTTTCTTTCTTAGACAGAACAATAGCTATTGTTTTTTTGAAGTCGAAATTTCTACTACTTACATTATTAAATGTTTAAACAAATACAAACATTATGAATTAAAAACATTTATGCGAAGTTGTTTCAACACAAAAATTCTATGCAAATTTAATCGTTTTAATTTGTTCAAACAATATAACTTATAATTAGAAATGAATTTTTTATTTCAAATGTACGCTTACAAAATTGCTAATTATATAAAATTTTAAAATAATGTTAATGGAAAATTAGTATACATAGTATAATGTCAGTTAAGAATTGGTATCAGTTACTATAAGCCTTAAGTTTTTTTATGTCGCTGTTGCTAATTATATAAAATTTTAGAATAATGTTAATGGAAAATTAGTATACATAGTATAATGTCAGTTAAGAATTGGTATCAGTTACTATAAGCCTTATACTTTATGTAATCATGTTAAGCATACTTTATTGTATTATAACTTACATTTTACTTTATCTATACAAATATTAGCATACTTTATTGTAGCCTTACACCGTATATAACCATATACAGGTATTTAGTATATTGTATATAGGTCTAAGCTTATATATTATAATCTTACGTACAATACCATATACTAAGTATGTACAGTACAGTATAACGTACTGTACATAAGACTTAAAGTTTGTATACATTAACATAAAGAAGTACTGTACAGTACATGCTTAAAATACAAACAAGAAGTAAGGCTAGCATAATCTAACAAAAGTAAGATTTGCTTAGTATAATTTAATATAAGGCTTCCTACATATAACATAAAGCCTCAAAAGGTAACAGAAGTTTCTACTTAATTTTTNTTAAAAATACAATTTTTAAATCGATTTTTATAAGTTTTATGAATCTGAAATTTCATTTTTTTTTTTTAATTTTGTGTCCTTCGGGACTTTTCTGCTTATTTGTAAAGATAAATAAATAAATAATTTTTGATAAATTCATATTCTGTTTTTATTTATTGTCAGAAGTTTATTTGTTGCTGGTATTTGTGAAAATATTTTTAAAAATTTCAGTTTTATTAATAAATTTAGTTATTTTTAATTAATAGCTTTTACTACTTTAAATTTATAAATTTGATCATCATTTAGAAGCAGATATTATATTTAAAATTGTTATATAAGATATTATTTTTGATACTAAATTATATATGTTCATGAAACATAATAAGGAAATGAAATTTAGAAGTTTCATTAATTAAAACGACAATTATAGAAATTATAACTAATAAAGTTTAATTTCTAACTATTAAGTGATAAATTTTACAATTATTTTTAGTTAGTAGTATTTTTCATTATGTGGTTTTTGTTGTTTATCATTTAATTTACAATTGATCATTTTCCTTTGTTTTCTTGAATCAATGGAACTTTGTTACTTGCATTAGAACCCCTATTTAACGTTTTTTTTTTTCAGGAACCAGCCTAAAAGTGAATAAGGGTTTGGAGAAAATGATAAAAATAAATCACAAACAAAACACAGAGTTTATTATATTTTGATTAAACGTACTGTACAGTCATTTTTACCTTAACCAAATATAACTTCAGTAAGCTGTATTAAAGAAAATTTCAAAGAATTAAATAGTTTATTTAAAAAAAAAAAAAACAATTTTTTCATCGTAACGAACATTTGTTATTTAATACTTTTTTAAAGGTTAATTTTACTTAAAATGCAATTGAGTTTGGTAACTACATCCATAATTTTTCTATAAAACTTATATTTTTGTACTTGAATTGCATAATTTATTTTTAAAATATAATAATTATTATTATTATTATTTATTGATAGCATACGAAAGGATTCTAACAATTAACAAAAAATCTTGCTTATTATTGTCGAAAGTATTTAAAAAACCATATACACTATGTAAAAGAGAATGTCTGTCTGTCTGTTCATATACACTTCTAAATTCTTTGACGGATCTGAATTATATTTTTGGGTAGGAGAGGAATGTCATGTTTCGTCAGAGCTTGTATTTTTTCAGGGTCCTAGAGTGTAATTGAAAAATATGATTCAGATTAGTCAAAGGGTTTAGAAGTGTATAGGGAACAGCAAACATGCATTGATTTTACATATACGGATATTCTATTTGGATTTATAAGGATGGGGTGGTGTCTTTTAAGAAATTTTCCTCGGTATCGATTCTAGTTTTAACATTTTATGAATTTGTTTTAGAAATTAAAAAGAAATAACGCATATTTCATCATTAACTAACTAATAATTTGATATATTTATTAAACTTTTTCGCTCATGTTTAATTAAAATCTTAAATTAAATAAAATAATGTTCTTTCTTATAGAAAATAATTACAGTTAAATGTTATGGATTGTTCGATCGAAACAGTGAAAATCAAAGATTTTGATTGCAAACTTTATTAAAACTAATAGCTTTGTGTGTGTGTGTGTCATAAAAAGTTCATTTTTTTTACATTGACTGCCTTCTATATAAAGTAAGTAATAACTAAACAACTAAATTGCTAATAAACGATGTTAGATTATTCATCATTACGGAACTTGTCATTTGCCTGCCATTTGAGCAATTATTTTTAATTACCTTATTAAATTTTTGCATGTGATAAAGGTATTCGCGTTACCCACTTTGACATAGCAGACAATGCGCCTAGAAAAGTGATTGAGTGATATCGAGATTTGAAGTATTTCAGATTGATCATCATTTATTATAGCTTAATTTAATTCATAGATTGGCAAAGATAACGCTCGAATTAGCTTTTTATTTATATAAGCATAATCACTATTAACTTATTGATGGGGGAAAATCATTCTTAGATCTATATCATTTACAACTGATGTGAAACGTTGTCTAAATTATTGTAATTGAAGAAAAAAAAATCTAGCGAATTCTAAATTTGAGTTCGATACAACGTTAAAACCCTTTTATATCGCTAATGATCCCTCTTTATCACGTAACTTTGAGATCTTGTTCGTACATTAACATTAACTGAAGATCACCAGAGCTGCTGACTAATAGTTGCTGTTTATAAATCTCATGTTACATTAGATTTTCACTTAGTTTCACGCAACATCTTTAACAAAACAATCGACTTATTTAATTTGAACTTAATTAAAATTTGATTTAACAATCCAGTTCTTTCTTTGTCTTCGTGTTTCGTATATATCCGCTGTTGTAATGTATAATAGAATGAAATAAAGATAATTAAAAGTTCTATTTAAAAAAAAAAAAAAACTGAATTTCGTGTAGAATATATATTAAAACCTTGTCTGTGAATGAATTATAACGTATACTAACGTTTTACTTCGAATGGTACTGAAAATTAAATTGAATGTATTAAATAAATAACACACTGAATTCAAACCTAAAAGCGTATTTTAATATTCCAAACTGGAAATATTCATTATTCTTATTGTGGATTTTTCTCTTATCAGTTTAATATACAATACTTATGAATAGAATGAAAAACGTAATATGCAACATAAAACTGTATTTCATTTACATATCTAAATTTCTATAAACTAGTAAGAGCAATCATTGAATTATAGAATTTCTTTTATAATATGTTTGAGAAGGTTATTCATAATTTTGTTTGAATTGTTGGTTGACAGCATGTGGTCTCAGGACTACAAATGATAATAGACATGTCATAGAATGTAAATATTTATTTATTCTGTAACCCAAAATGAGACACGACAAACAAAGGACCTCTACCGTAGCCTATACAATATCAGAGTTTGGATAAAAGCGGCTTTGTCCTTAGTCGTTGGTTGATCGCTAAATTGATTTCAAACATTGTGATAATACATAGAAATAAATAATAGCGATGACGAATTTCACGTGATACAAAAATGACTTCTAGGAGGATGGACTCGGAGGAAGAGGTCTGCACCTGGTAATTGTCTGTTTATAAATGTTTAAATTTCGAATAATTCTATACAGTTTCGTTGTTTTCCCTCTGGAAGCAAAGATTTTACTCTCGATAGAAGACCAGAGTTCTCAAGCATTCGATTGTACTGAGCAACTGTTTAATGATGATTTTTCTTTCTTCGAGTATTGAGTATGATCATACGTTTAAACGTGATCATTGTTTAGCGTCAAGTGAAAGCTCGTATCGAATTACGAGAGGCGACAACTTCATATGTATATGTCGTTTGTTTCATTCGAAGACTATTGCAGATCCAAATCCTCGATTTTTATCGCCAAATTGAAGGATAAAAGTGTATAGATACATTAAAATAAACTTCAAAATTGTGAAAAATTTATTATTAAATCTGGGATTCGTTGCGATTGAAGCCATTTACAGTTGTCCCCATCCTAATAGTGTTTCTATCACCTAACAAAAATCTCCCTATAGGAGTTGAGAAAAAAAAATCAGACCTCTATTTTTTAAAATCTAATATATATCACCATGTACAGAAAAAGAAGGGAACAATGCCCGGCTGTGTACAAAAATTACAAGCTAATTTAAATACTGTTCCTTCTCCATCCAACTGCATGCATGCACATCGTCGATCGGTCCACAGATCTACATTTGGCACTTTTGACGCAGTAACCCAGATATCTGCCGACTTTGGAACTGGAAGAAGGCTCAATACGGTGAGGTCGTTTATCGTTTTCGACCAATCAGAGTCTCCTAAGTTCATTTGCGGGAAAGGAAAGTAGGTTATAAACCATCCTTCCTTCAATTTATTTACACGTGTGAGTATCGAGTGAATAAACACATGTTTTGCACTCCACATAACAGCACCAATGGAATTTGCACTTGCATCTTTCTTTCAGGCTAACTTTATGAGTATTATATCCGCGTCCGCAACACATTAAGTTACATCCATCAGTAGCCGGTGAGGTACGATTGCACAGTCGACCGTGAGTGCCGTGTGAACCGGTAGTCAAGTTAGTAATACAATAATCCGGTGATTCGTCCATGTACACTAAATCTTCTGCCGTGGGGAGATTGAAACGAGGATTTCGAATCTGAAGTTTCCCTCTTCGATTGATTTTCACTTCTGTAGCACCATCGTACTTATCCTTCAAGTGGTCGCCCACTTCTCTGAAAGACGCCAATTGCTGCCAACAGGTAATTAAAGAACAGGATCCAGAAACTCCGTGGCATTTACACGTTACTCGCATTTTTCTTATTACAGCCTGAAAACAGCAAAAAATATACATTTTAAATTTCTAATTAAATTTATGATTCATTAATAATTATACTGATTAATAAATTTACAAAAATGACAATCTTATATATAAATTTATATAGATCTTGATAAAATGCAATGAATAGAGATATTCAACAAAAAATAATATAAAATCATTCAAAAATTTATTTGAGAAGAAAAAAATCTAACCTGGTAATATTAGAGAAGTATCGAGTCCAACTAATTATCTAAGTTTCAAATTTTATTAATTATGAATTGAACGCTTATTATGAAAGCTAAAAGGTTTAATTGAAATATTTGTTGAAAATTAAAGTCTCGTTGGAACAATTCACTTATTTTTTGAAAAATGTTAACGTCTTCCTCTTCAGGCAAAATGCTTACATCGCATTCTTCCAATCTGCGATTAAGAGGAACAGCCCAAGCGTGTAAGCAACGCTTCTCTGCCTCTTTAATCAAATTATTCCAGTGCGAAATTATATTTTCCTGTGTAAGAAAGTTTTTCCACACGAAATTCTTAATTACTAATTAATGATAATATTTTAATTTTCGAGGGAAAAAGACCGAATTGACATTCTAAGGAAATTATTACAGATTAATTAACATTTATTACATTTCTGTAATAACTCGTAAATCAAATCTTGCTGCGAATTTTTAAGATAAAATTAACGTTTTCTAACTTTCAATGTATCATGAATCAGGTAGACGATTAAATTATTATAAACAGAAGAGATAATTAAATAATTTCGTGACTAGAAACGTAATTAAATGCTTTAATAAATGTAATTATATTCGAGTTCATCATAAAATTGTTTGAAAACTAAAACGACACGTTTTTTTTTTAACTTATATTATTTAATTGTATTCGAAGAACTCATTAAGCAAATTGCATTACAGTAAATGAAGTTGTTAGCTGCGGAGAAGTCATTAACAATATGTTGCTCTGTACACATCCAGTCCAGGCGAAATTTAAAAGCCGTTCTTTCTCACAATGACAAATAGCAGGTGTCATGATTATCCTTTCGACTCTAATAGTGTTTAAACATAGGTCTACGCATCATTAGGTGAAGCAACGTAACACTGTTAAAAAAAAAAAAAAAAAAAATAGACTTCGATCCCAAGGAATGACCTGTGAAGGACGACACATTTCTGACCTATAAAACTTGCCTTATTTAGAAAAGATATTCTTTTAATATGATTTCTTTAATTGCTCTATTGCGTGAATGGTTTCCAACCTGATTGAATGTTTTTAATTCATTTTCAGATATCATTGAGTAAAAATAAAATTAATTTATTTTCAAAGTGATATTTTCTAATGAAAAAAAAAATCATATATTCATCATTACACAAATTAAATGCATGTAAACTTACTTTTTCTTATTTAAGAGCTATTAAGATTTAAATCAAGTTTTAGACATACAACATTTTGTATGTGTAAGCGGTTTAATATAAAAAGACTATCGTCTAAACTTATTTATTTAGAAATTACAAAAATTACATCTTAAATTTTGTAATTTCTAAACATTTAGCATCATATTCAGCATCTAAAGATAATGTGTAATGCACAATAAGCGATATCAAATTTGTATTAATTGTTTATTTTATAAATATTCATACATTTGATACTTTTTTAAAATAACTTTTAAATAAAATTTTTAAAATTAAAAAGAGTGTTAGAATAGTTATATAAGTTTAAGTAATCATTATTATATAGCAAATGAAATATTTGATAAATAATAATTGTAATTTTGTAACTTTTAATTTATCGACACAAAACAGATTATTTTGGCTTTTATATCCAGTTCTGACCAAGACCAATGAATTGTACTGATTAGCAAAACTGGACACGTCATTGGTTTCTAGTGGATGACATCGGTTGACATAGCAACTCGCTACTATCAGGTTATTCGACCTATCACGTTCGCATTGCAAAATATAGGAGGTCTATAAAAATTTTTTCTTATTATAAAATCTGTTTTTACTTTGTAACATTCTGTCCACGCTACTTAGAATTTTAACTTAATTTAAAATAACTTGATCGATTAAATAATATATTTAATCCATCAAACTATTTTTTCGTGAAATTTGACAATTTTGATATTAGTTTTTAACAATAAAAGCAACATCTTTTTCAATTTTCGTTATATATTTTTTCACGTATGAAAGATAAGTTAACGAATAACCGTAAAAAAAAGGAAATAAATATGCGAAAAAAATCACATTTCTATTAACGTATGGTATATGTCATTCTCCAACAACGAACATATGAATCACGATTTTTAAACGTTATCTGCCCGTTGAGTGTGGCACAATAATCGGATCGAGTGGAGAACGAAGAAATATTAATTTTTGAATTGCTTGACTATCAATAATGAATTTTCCATAAAATCCCTTGTACACAACTGCTCACATTTACCACGATGTAACATCATACAAACCTTAAAATAATAGAATATTTAGGCTATAATTGTTGATGTATTGAACATTCCTATTCCTACATAGAAGCTTTCATCAAATAATTATAATGGGAAAGGAATAAATGTCATCTACATAGTTTATAATTTTTAAGAATTACAACGTACAAAAATTCTGCATACTATTTAAATACATATACGTGGTATAATTCATCATAATTTCCTATTTAGTTTCCTAAAGTCTAATGTTTACTAAATTGCACTCAATTAATTAATATAATTGTTAATAACTCTTTAACAACATTAACTAATTAACTTAAATGTTCCTACGTTTTAATTTTATTTTCCAATTTAACAGACACAAAATTTCATTTATTATTTAGAATAAAAGAAAAAATAACAGGCAATATATAGCAAGGAATAACAATTATTCAATAAGTAGCAAGGAATAACAATTATTTAAACTAAGATAGACTCAAAAATTATATTCTCAATATTAAATTAAATCTTCTGGAATGTATCTTTTATGAATTGAATTAAATAAATCATTTATTTAATTTTATTTTTATCGAACTTGAAGTGTGTTTCGACAATAACTTATGAACTTGTATTGAGAAAATATAGGCTATATGAAATATAGACTTGTAAACATGGCAAGTCTAAAGTCAGGATTTAAAAGGCAAAAGAAATCACGTAGATAAATATTTTTAGAAGCGTAGATAAAACTATTATTAGAAACCAGAATATATTGGTATCATTCATTAATGTTTGTTGTCATTTTCGATAACACGTGCTTTCCTTTTTCAATATCAAATGGGTTAATTAACGAAGGGGGGAAAAAGTAAACAAGAAAAGTCATTGAGTTTATAAAACTTTTAGTAACAGACACTAATTTTTATGTCTAGCATTTTTTAAAAAATAATTTTTCGAAATGGGGAAGAACTAATAAAAATATAAATTCTTGCTTTTAAATTAAAAAAACTCCCCTCGAAGATATCTACTTTAGCCTAATTTTATGCTAGCAGTTGCAATAGTTTAATTAATTTTTTTTAAATGCTATTTAAAATCTAATTTTTTCTCGCGTATCGAATTGTTCTCACGAATAACAAACACAAATGTAATCTTTGTAAAGTTGAATAATTTTGCTAATCTACAAGTTGTCTGGATATAAAAATTTATTGCGTTACGCTAGAGTTACGCTTCAGGTCGTCAACAGAAAACGTGGCGGGTGGTCTACCCTTCTTCTAATCTCGAAAACAAGTTCTATTCCAATCAGTTATATCGTTTATCAGATGCAGAACAAAGGCGAGAACCAATCAGCTTACGAACAACGTTGGAATCTTACAACATTCAAAATCCAGCATGGGGCACGGAAAGGTGGCCGATCTGATCTGGTCTTAATCTCTTTTTTGACCTAAGTGTACAAATTCCCTTGTTGCATGCTGCTGCACGCTCCGTTGGATTCGAATGAATCACAAAACGAGTGACATCATCAAGCTTAAAGGACCGCCTCCATTAATTAAGATTTCGGAGTGTGAATCACGGTGACGCCCTAGCTTAGCTCCTCCCATTTTGTTAACAATAATTAGCTCGGATTCATCTTAACAGACGTAATTAGTAGTCTCCTTTTCTAATTAATAAAAATTATCTTTTGTAAATCTGCCGATAAGACGAATTCTATCGATCACGGACTGTACAGCGAGGGAAAACTTGTAGAAAAATGGGCATAACCCGTAACTAATTTAATATTTCAACTTGTTTAAAGATAAACAAGCAGAAAACTAAATTTTATCAGTAAATTTAATTACGTCTTGAATATTTTTAACTGCGTAGTGTCATTTATTGTTAGGTTTAAGAACACTGGTGAACATTTATTAGCGTTTCACTTTAAAATGACCAATTTCCATTGTGTTTATTGCATCTGTGGTCTGATAATTATCAAGGACGCTCTGCAAGACCGAAAAGAGAATGCTTCTGTTGACGTTGCTGAGCAATTAAGTATTTACTAACGACATGCCGAGGATGAAGGACAAGTTAGCTAAGTGACAATTTGATTGCTATGACACCAAAAGTGACAACTTCCTGTTCGCAACGTAAACTTTCGATTCCATTTTCTCATTTTGAGGGAAAAAATACAAAAATAAAGTCAAAACTAATAATAATGTCTACGTTTTTCCCCTTTATTAAAAATAGATCGGAAGCTTAGTATATAAAATTAACTTGCTTAGGTAAACAATAAATCGATTATTATAAAATTGCTATCAAATGGCAATAAAAAGTTTAAATATTTTACATCCAAATTATAAAATTATATTTAACAAAAATTTTAGAATTAAAATAAGATTTTTTTTTCTTATTTTATAAAGTAAATCTCAATAAAGAAAACATTTAATTAGAAGGATGATCTGATCAAGATGATGATTGTTTATATACACACAATCAAACGAATATTAAGATATAAAATTTTATGATAGTAATTCATTAGTAAAAAGAAACAAAATTAATATAAATTAAAAATAAAAGGTAAAATCTGAAGATGTAAATAATTTTAAGAAGATACCGAAAATTGCAAAGTTTTCACTTACGTATATTGAGCACTGGACCGAAAACACTCGAATCTTCAACCGTGGAACAATTCCAGCGTCTATGACGAAACTGCCATTGACATTCATTTATGCCAAGCCTCGCTCCCCTTCCTACGTGAGCCATGTGGTCCTGATACAAATAGCAGAGCTTCGTCTGGCCACGAGATAGACCTTTCAGCTGAGTACAGAGTGGTTGAGCACCCAACATGTACGCTTGGGGATTCCTCAATATATCTATTCCCTGGATTCCTAAATTCCTGAAAAATCCATTTAAAAATGATTATAATATATATATATGTGAGATCTATCGTAATTATTAAATAAATATAAAATGTTGGGAATATTAAAAATATTTTTCGTGTAATATTTATTTTTTTTTAAAGAACAAATACCTGTTTCTCATTTAAAAATAAACATGCGATATTATAGAAAAGAATAGGAGCGATTTATAGATCTCATTACGTCCTGGAGGCAGTTCACCTGCACGAATTTGACAAAAAAGTTTCGAGCCCGAAGATACAATTATCGCTACTAAAAACACACACGGGTGGTATGCCTATTCAACTGTTGGTGTTTATGTTAGACGCAAACAACCCACAATTATATCGACCAAATTGTGAGTAATTAGACTTCTGCAAACGACAAATGCTTTTTGGTCACGTTATGACGAGAGTCCGGGCCGATACGAACTAGTCTGAAATGTGACTCTTAGGATGCACCTTAGGCATTGCAGATGCTATCGAAGAGAATTCTACAGATCACGGAAGATGATAATGTCATACAGAAATTTTATCTACTCTTTCAACCTTGTATTTCTTATACGAATTTTCTATTTATTTTTAAGAAAATTTCTTGTCTAGCATTTGTAAATTACGAAAATTTATCATATTATTCATATACACTGTAAAGTATAAATTATAATAATTAGATGTTACGATTGTTAAAACTTGTATATAATTTATTTGAATCTGATGTAGAATATTTTGATTAAAATATTTTAAAATTTTACACACAGAAAAATAATCAAACGAGTTTATTACATTTTATATCTTTTAATTCTTTTGATTTTTCACTTGACATTAATAGATATTTGCCTCGATACAATCTTAGAAATCTTTCTAGTCTTTGACAGATGTTCCAATTTCTCACCTAACATATCCTTCATGAAGAGAGGTGGAGTTGTTTAGTTAACCCATCATTTTTACTTCAGAAAGGTCATCCATTCAATTTTTTAACCATATAAATTATATTAGATCTTTTGTCGTGGTTATTTACATTAGATTTATAACCTTCTCTGTCGTGTAAGAAGTAAAAATAGTTGGACAAAGCAACCATTATTTTACAATTATTCTATTTTTGTAGATTATATTTCAAGCAGAATTTTTACATTTCTTCTACGATCAAACAAATTCGATCGAGTAAATACAAAATAATTTTCAGATTTATTTTTTTAATTGATTCACTAAGAACTTGATACAATAATTAATTTATTGAAATAAATAAATAAATATATATTTTTGTCAAATTTACATTAAACACGAGTTGTGAATAAACTCGTGGGCGTACGAGCTGGGGAAAGGGAGCAGAGGGGGTCGAAAATTCAAGAAAAACTGAAAAAAAAACTTGGGCAAAGCCAAAGCAAAAAGGTTAACAAATTATCAAAGCAAATAAAAAATTGGTACTTGTGTTTTTATTTGTGTAAAATTTCAAGAAAGCAAATCCCCTTAAACAAAGTGTCCTTATACGCTCATGACCAAAATGGTAATTGCATATTTTATCTTACGTTATTTATCTAATAATATCAACATTTTACCTTCAATTGTTCAGCAATTAAATAATTATTCATCTTTTAATAAAAACTTTGTACAACAATATCTCTAAGAAGACTGGCTCTAAAAAATTCGGGACAATAGCTATGACATTTATATAGAAATATAGGATCCAAATCGGATAAGAAATTACATCCATCCTCATTCTTAAGCTAGCTATTTCATAGATCTAAAATTATTCTTAATTATGGAAAATATACAAGTATAAGCACATCATAAAAAGCAAAAATTGAACAACTCGTTTACCTAACGCTAAAGATAATTCGCTCGATAGCATTAAGTCTTTGTCGCCATTAATCAAGTTGGCAACACTAACGTAATTGATAGTATTCTCTTCCCTTCTACCTGAAAGTAACAGGGATAGAAATAATAAATGGAGACGACATTCGTGTTTGGGTAAAATTCATTTTCCCTATTCCCTATTACTAGCGACGAACGTAGGCGTAAACGCTATAAATTGCATTTTTCAGTAATAGAGCTTATTAATAATGAGGTCATGAAATAACTTCTTTATAACTCAGTAGTAGGGATAAGTAGCAAATTATTAAACCAATTGTGATGTTTTCAATTTTATATGTAACTATTCAATGTTTATTCTACTGCAAATTTCTTAAAACAGACTAGTATTATTTATATAATTAGAAATTAAATAACTGATTGTTAGATTTAAAAATAATGATATACACAATAAATAATTTTTAAACATTTATTAAAACAATTTCATTTTCTTCAAATTTTAACGTTTTAAATGTATATGATAACATTTACATGTTATCATATACATTTAAGACTTTACAGGAAGTTTGTAGTATCAAAAATAGTCTATTATTAAAGAAAATTTGTATTAATAACCCTAAAATAAATACTTTTCTTTCAGTTAATCAAGTAAAAAAGGGGGGAATAATTAGGTCTTACAGAGTTATATCTCTGTATAGAGCAACCCATAAGATTTTCTGAGGTAAATAGTGAAACGTGAGTTTATTATAATTGGGTCAAACAAGAATTCGTGCCAATTTTAGATTAAATCGCCCATAAAAATGCTAGAAAACATGAATTTATTACTCCTTTATTGCCAGAATGAGTTCACTAACGTCGAAGGTAGCATTTTCAATGAGATGTCACATTGTATACAGGTAGTAATTTTGATAACAGGGACGAAGTCTTCAATTAACTTTTATATTTCTTGATTTTAACTTTTCCGTATGATGTTTTTATTATCAAGTTGGTCTGTTGTGATCACAGCTAATAATATTTTTAATTTAAAATTAGAGTATGTAATAATTTATCCAAAGGAAGATATAAATTATTCAGAGATGCACAGTTTCTTTAGGGACTACTGAAGATGTTTTAGTATTTCTAATTTTAGCCCAAGTATCGAGTGATATTGGTTAGAAGAAGGTGGTGGAGAACAGAAATAGGTAAACCATTTAAACTTAAAAAGTATTTGGGTGGGAGGAAAAGACAGACGTTCGGTGCTTAGCGACAACGACTCTCAGTAAATAACATGACAGATTTGCCGTCATTTCGTCGCAGACGCCATATTTCGTTGTCGTGACGTCACTTAGTAAAAGTGGAGCTTCTACGATCACAAGGTCGGGGCCATTGTTTTCTTCGACCTGACAAGAGCCGTATGTCATAGTAATTTGTACGGTAGTTCTTATCTATGGCTACCACATGGATTGTTTTTTTCCTCGTCCGCTGAACCCAAGAGGTACTGACGGGGTAACTGTGAAGGATCTTTCCATTCCACATGCTTCTAACATGCATCACTTCAAGCAAACTGGTCAAACACAAAGATGAACTTATACATTAACACGATCGGTTGCAATTTAACTATAAAGCTATAAAGTTATCACTCTAAGTATTTCACTTGAAATAAAACGCATCTTAAATTGCAAAAATTCTAGTATTAGATATAATATTCGCAATTTTCATGTATTCTGAAGTTTTTATTTAATCACGCATCAGACTTAGAGATATTGTTATCTACATACATGTCAACATCACAGCAATTATTATATATTATAGATTGAAAAAATATTGAAAATTTCCATTTTATTCACGTTGATTTCAGCGTTTATCATTTAGAAACATTGATTTAGGCTATTACTACTACTTGGCAAAGGTAATTTTGATAAAATTCACTATTGAGATTTTCGTAAGAATAGATATTAACTTTGATTATATAAATGAAGAAAATTGTAAGATACTTATATTTAAGTAAAATTAGAATTATTTTATAGTATTTATAATGATATTAAGCTCTTCTGTATATTTTTCTAGCTTACATTTCAGTTGACACTTCATATATCTTTATATGCGAATAGGTTCCATCTTTCCTCAATTGTTTCTAATATTCAGTTTTAATTTGTCTATTCAATTCTTTCGTCACGTTTGACCTCTTCTTATCTCGCCATTAATCTTCTTTTAACTTAGCCCTATAAAATGATATCGCCTCTGCAAAAGTCCCAGTTAGCACAGTTGGTAAGGTGGGTGACGGTTTTACTACATTAATTTAATGGCTCCTCAAAAAAATTACGAAAATAATAGATAAAAGGTTGTTTCAGTCTGTATAGAAAGAGGAAATAATGTTTTTTATGATATTCCATTAGGGATCATTAATAGGCCCACATAGATTGAACGAGATAATTAGATGTAATTGCGAATCCTTTAATCTAGTAGAAATCCGCACCTACGTTTATCAAGATGGCCCGCATTTTATAGTTTTAATTATAATTTGAGAGGCCAACTAAAACTTATTATCTGAAGACAATAATCGAGAAGAAAAAGATTGTTCATTTGTTATAAATTCCAAATTACAATAATTAATAGAAAATGTTTTTTTATGCAGCTTTAATTTTGAAAAAGTTAAATCTTTGAGCATTTTCAGCAGAAAAGTTGTTTGCTAATAATAGATATTTGAAGAAAAATTACTAACTTGCCACAGGCCTCGATCCATAAGGGATAGAGGGACACATCCCCATTATATTTTTGTACCGGTAAATTGTCTCCGCTTTCAAGATATATACATATTTTAATTTTAAAGCATAGTATAATACAAAAATTAAGATTATAAACGAGTACATTACACCTTATATCTACTCCAATAAGAAATTTTTCTTGCTCATTGTTATGGGTTCCCCAAATCTATGTTATACAAATCAATGAAACTCACAGTATCTATTGATGTTATATAATAAATCTAGGTGTGAATTATTATTTATCGATGATATATGCTGTTTTTAATTAATATCAATTGAAACTATGAAAAAAAAAATTAATAACTATGAAGATCTTTTAAGTAACATTTATATAGCAATTTTTGTTATTCATCATACTGTACTTAGTAGTGCAGAATAGAGGTTTTAGAATTTTATAAGCTAATTATTTGTTTCTAATTCAGATATATCTTTAATTAAAATATATCACATAGGTTAATTTTCTTCAAAATTAGTTGTGAAACATTCATTACTTTCCGATTTAAGAGAGTCCAAAGCTCCCTTTACACGATACATTTTTTTATTATTGAAATATCTACATTATTCAAAGTTTGAAATACTGTAACATTGTTTATTACAATAACAATATACTTTTTTAGAACTAGAATACTTTCGGTCAGTAACTATAGATTAGTATAGATCACAAATTTAATTTAACGAGGTAATAAATTTGATCTATACATGTGAATAATATATTTGTAGAATACGTGTAGACTAATAAATCTGAAAGCAAAAAAAGTAGACTGTCTTTCATAAATCATTATTAATCATCCTCTTTGTCCTTAATCAGGCACCAGAAGTTCGTCTAAAGACAAACAGCCGAGAATAACTTGTTCCTCTTCTGTTATCTATTGACATCGACAGGACTGTTTTTTATTTCTTATTTTTTAATTAAATAAATTGGAAACTATTTGGAATTTTAACAGATATAATTAAAGGTAAAAATTCTCTTATCTGCTTAAACTTATTTGTATAGAATAGGCTTGTTTGATCTTGACAAAAATTCTTTAATCAAGATCGGATACTTGAATTATTATTTTTTCGTTGTATCTACTAAAATAATATATCCTAAATGCCGAAAGAAAGCATTGACTCCTGAAATAGCTCCTTGTCTACGATAACAATTTGGAAGAAGATCTCATCATCATTCAGAATTCGCGGCCATCTTCATACATAGAATTATTAAGGTAGCTACGGGAAAAATACATAATAGCTTTCGAGTTATTATATTACGATTGGCTGACTTCGGTGAATTCTATTCAGGCTTCCTTTTCTGTTCAGAACGATTCAAAAGGGAGTAAGCCAGGCAGAAAGCACCTGGAAGAAGACATCGTCCCGACAATGGGCCTTTTGTAGTGATGGATGCACCATCTCCATCGCTACACCACAATGTCTCTACAAAAATTTCATCGACAAGATAATTATTTCAAATTTTGTTTTTTTTAATTACTTCAGCTTACTTTTTTCTAAAATGATATGGTGAAAATGATATGGTCTGTGTAAACGGAAATAATGTAATCTCCAATTTTTACTCAGATCTTTAAAGAAAAATAAATAGGCTGCTCGTTTATAACTCATAGGAAATGCTTTTGTTTAAGTTACTTAACTGTTGGTTAAATTTACAAAAATAAGTTTAAAGATTTTTCCATCGAATTTAACATTAGAATGAAAGTATGAAGGTTAATTCTACAAGTGACAAGAATTATAAACAATGAATTAATTTATCATCATATTACAGAAACTAAACAGATATTGAATTCATGAACAGTAATCATATTATAATATAAACAAATCAAATCATAATCAAATATGTGATTTACAGCAAAAATAAATATTTTATACTTCTTATAAGTTTTGAAAATTCAATATTTATCAATAAATCGTTCATTTGAAATATTTATCTAACATTTGGGCAATTATTTTTAATCCGTTATAAACGATTTAACGATTCTGAGATAAACACGCACCTACTCGAGCAATTTCTCTTTATCTCAAATAGAATGCCACTCCTGATTAATTGTTAAGACTTTTCTTCCGATTTATTGTACAGATATTGCTCTGTTTATTGTCTATAGTTGTATTAGCTTTCCAGTTTTCGACGGAGACCGAAAATGGAACGTAACTTGGAACAATAAACGATTGTTGCTTCAGATACCTATATCTGAAGCAACAATCGTTCTAGTTCCTCGGGAGGATTGTTGTCTTCTATATCCACAATTGCGAAACTCGGTAGAAGTCGTGTTTCTTTCTACTCGATCCTCGAATCTGACATACACAATCTACATTTTGATCAGATAAAACATAACACAACACGCACAACATCGTGAAGGAAGGTTTGTCATGAGATATCATCGATGATCTCTCGACTGAACTGCAAGCGGAAGCCAATATGCGGAAGTTCCTAATTCCAACATGAAAAAAATTTCCGCTAACGCTTTTTATTTAGAATTTATGACTTTCTTCGTCAGTAGATTTTATTCGAATGATACAAAAAGATTAAAATTTATATTGATTGTGTCTTAGGAAATATCAAAGACGGTAGTAAAAGTCAAAATTGTTCAATAAACTTCTTTTTGTACGGTATAAGATTGATATAAAACATATTTAATGCTTTGTTCAGTGAAGTAGATTCGATGTAAAATAGGTTACAATTGGATTTTAAGATCCGCTAATGATTTATTTTTGTTACTTACAATAAAATTTTTATTTCTTCAACTTAATTAAGAAAAGAAATGTCATTAAACCATAATTTAGCTGTGAAATCCCAGCTTATAATCTGTTAAATATTCATCTTTAAAATTGGATCTGTTCTACAGAATAATTATTTGATTTGTATTTGAATAAAAGTGACTTTATTCTTAAAATTTTAATGAAATTTGAATAACTATAAAGTTGTTCCTTACAATTTTCGACTGTTTTGGATTAATCAGAAATTTTCAGAAGTATATTGCGATTTTCTCTGCAAATTTAAGGACTGGCGGAAATCATGAAAGAATTATGTTTTGTCACTGTTGTCGAGATTTTATGAGCATCGTTAAAAACTGATTAGTTAAGAGCCGGATTTCGATCTTATATCACATCAAAATGGCAGAACTTGACAAGGAAGCAATTAACGTCTGTCAAGCATCCGTCTGCAATGACGGTAAGGTTAAGTAAGTGGGCGAGGTTATGTTCTACCTGCTCTGCCATGTATGCCACCCGGACTTTTAACATATCCAAATCCCTTAATCTGTCCAGAAGATTGACTTGAAAGTGTCTTTAACTCATCCAAATCTACTTCAAATCAACTCATAATTACAGGTTTCAAACAATTCCGTGCACACATGGGCTTATGTCAGCTTTTTATTTTTACTTTTTATAATCATAGATTAAGTACAACGTTAAACATTATTGAGTTGTATTAAAAGAACTCGCTACTTCTACTTTGCAATTGGAAAATTGAAATTTGTATCATTGATTAATAGCAACATTATACCAAATTGCTTCAACATTATTTTGTTTATAGCAATTGGAAACCTCAAATTATAGAAGACGAAACATGTTTTTCTTTCTTCCTTTCTATATAAACTGAAGCGATCAAAAGTAGTTAGGCATCAATTATGGTGAAAGGATCCGACTTGAACTGATGATTCGGAGTTTTAAGATTTCTCATCCGAAATATGAGGGTTGGCAATCCCTCACCCACAAAAACCACAATATCTCTGCCTCGCAGCTAAGAGATGATGATCAAAACAAGCTAATTATAAGGATAAACTACCAATCAGTCGATATCATTATAAATGATTGAAGATGTTAATTGCAAGGTTCGTATGATGAGGATTAGAGCCTCGCCGTCGATAATTAGCGTTCTCCATCAGTATATCTGTTTGAAACAACTCAATTCGGGGCATTTAACCCTCGTATTAAAAGAAACAATAGGAAAAAAAATTATATCTTTCCTCGCTGTTTAAACTTTAAAAACTCCTAAAACAAAACCAAATGCACCGAATACAATACACAAGATTATTTTTAACTCTATTAATAAATGGCAACTTACGAATAAATTTCAAGGATACGCCGAATCAGTTAATAAATATACATATTATACGATTAAAATAAAGAAAAGATTTGTTTGATTTGGTAAAGAATTTCCAAGCGAATCTACTGGTACGTTGAGCTACGAGTGTTTGAAAGAAGCTCAACACCAACGCTCTATCTTAGTTCATCGACACCTTCATCACAGCGAGTGGCGTCCTTCATTTGCTTCTTTATTTCGTCACCCGGAGCGCCTCCTACTATCTAATCGCCGAGAGAAAGGATAAATGATGACATAGTGGCCCGGCCAAAAGTCTTCTTCGTCTCTTAAATCTTTCTTCTACTAAACGACATCATCATATAAAATTGTAAAGGACTTCCAAAACAACTTTACTTACAATACCCACCATTCCCCCCCTTTTTTTTTATTGTAGAAACTTTCAAATATTTATCTTTATTAAAATAGCTTATTTTAATAAGTATTAATTCAATTTTTTTTAATTAACAAATAAATAAATTTGTAATTATTTAATAAAATATTTATTAAAAATTATAAGACTTGATTCAATTATAGAATTATAACATCATTTTTTACTTGAATAAAAATGATTTTTGTAAAATTTCCTAATTAAAATTTCATTTCTGATAGATTAAAAACATGTCATTTTATTATCCTACTCATGTTTTAATATTTAAAATGCCTAATCCATGTCATTATAATATATAGCTCGTATAAAATAGTAAATAAAATTTAATAATTATATTGCGATAAAAAACATTTTAAAAATTAATAGAATAATAACTTCATTCATTATATATCTTTGAATTTTATCTCATAAAATTATTTTTTAATTATAAAGTTATAGACTTATTATTTTCTACGCTTCTACTACCTACTCATAAGTTGGGTTCATAAATAAAAGATAAATGTATTTACAGGAACGAGGATGTTATAATTTGCATTATTCTCTCAATCAAAAACATATTTTTAAGCATTATATTCAATTCCATAATATACATATTATTTTATATTAAAATAATATGATATATTATGATGATATATGTATAATGATATAAACTATTTAGTGAAATTATGAAAGTAAAACTTCTATGGTAGTTTTTAATGAATTTAATAATATATTTTTCATAAATAAATAACATTTCTACTTGGAAAATAATTTTTATATTTATTAATTTTAATTAAATATAATAAATATGAATAAAAATATGTAAAACAGTTTTATTTATTTGATATTATACCTATGTAACATGCTTAGATTTACTTCCATTGTATATTTCATTGTGTATTCCATTTAATATGGCATTAAATGTAAAAAAAGTAATATTTAATGTACCTTAAGTCAAATATTATCATTATTTAATTAAAATATAAGTTATTATAATTAATATTAATTGGAAAGAAAACTTCAACCTGAAAGCTACTTTTAAACTTTTAAGCTTATAAAAGTAATGAAATATGAACAAGTTTATACTGTATTTAAATTTTAAAAATGAGTTTTTCAATGTAAGGAGGATTTTTACGTAGTTAAGTATAATTATATTTAAATAGTAAAGGTTTAACTTTGTTTTAAATCTCTCAATACTATTCTAAACTTCTTTTTAATTAAACTTATTGTTTTGAACACTTTAGTTTAATTATAATTGAAGAACATCTTATGACCCTATTCATAATTCACTCGTAGGATGAAATGATCCTTTGTTTTCTTTAATGCTTTCTATTCCGTTCCCCTTTACTTATTGTTGAAATGCCATACCAATACGAACTAAAATAATATTTAGAAAAAGAAAACATTACGAATGTTACGACGTAATTTAAATTATGTTTTGGAAAGTTTCGTTTCTCTCAAGTGCCTCTACAACAAAACAGACTCGGCTCTGTATTAGGTAGAATGCTGTTTATGAAAAAAGCGCTGCTGTTTTATTCCCTGACATCGTACCAACACAAAGATGCATTGTACCAAAATCATGTCAGGATAATAACAGAGTTCACACAACTTATTGGATACAAGGGACACCGCTTATAAAAGATCTTGCTTAACTTTATACACTTCTAACGAAACGGTTCTACTTCCTTGTCTGGAATCTAATTGCCGTATTCTCTATTTCTATTAAGGAACTAATGATTAATTATGACAAATCTACCAATTCCTGTATATTTAAATAAGTGTTTGCTTATTTTTAAACAGTCAGAGAGATTGGTTCATTCATCAGATTTTTCTCATTTATCATCTAGTACGAAAGAATGGGCGATGACAAATTCTCTTGATAGAGTAACATTGATGGAGCGCATGCTTTGGTCGTTCGTACCCGCATAGTCACCAGTAATTAAAATCTCCTTGTAGGCTCTCGTGGTGCGCTATTGTTGGAGATTTCCTCTTTAATTTAAGATACGATCGTAATTCTCTCGTTCCACCAAAGACTCAATGGATCCGAAGATTTACGAAGACACGACCGCAGTTTTAGATTGTTGGGTTCTTCCTGCATAATAGTTTCGGTCACGTGTTTGCCAAAACGAGGGCCTACGGGAGTGAGTTCTCACGCAATGGCAGGATATGAACGTGACTGTTTTTTGAAAATTTATTTTTTAAAATGCATGCCTTATAAGGATCGAAATTATTCCAGCAGATAAGCTCTAAGTGCACTTCGTTTGTGAGAGGAGCCGATTATATCTTTCTCAATCTTGATTCCTCCTTTTCGGGTGGCTCATCATTCTAAGAATTGTTTATAAAACACCAGACGCTACTGCACTTACAAAAAATTTTTTTCTTTTAAATGCTATAAATTTTCCTCTGTAAATTATATGAAATTTTGCTCTTTTAGGAGTATATTCAGCAATTGATGGAGGATAAATGCCAGTTTTCAGCTGCTAACCCAGAATTTTTTCCATCTAATTTAATTTCAATGAATCAATGCTGTTTATATTTACATTGAAGAACAATTTTAATGATTTTATTCTTAAATTAAAAATAAAATTTAGATAATAATTAAATGCATGTAATAAACAGATCTGTCGTAAAAGATAGATTAATATAATTTCCATTTTGACAAAAAAAATCAAGAATTAATGTAGTCAGGTTTTACAGTAAAATTAATTTTATAGAGATACTTCTGGCGTCAAAATGCTCGTAAAATTGAACATTTTATGGAGAGATTTTATTGAGTGTTAAGCAAGTTACAAAGTAGGCCAAGTGGATGCGTTGGCAAATATATTCATTTCGATCGCATCTAGACATTATTTGTGGCATTATCATTCAATAAGATGTCTTCGTTTATTAGAGATTCTCGTCTCGAGTGAGTCAGAAAGTTCACGAGTTTAATTACGATGGAAGATGAAAAACAATTCGTGATGCAGACTCGGATAATTTCTACAGACGTAAAGCAACATTCCACGTGTTTGTACCTGACCCTTTAAGTTAATTACGCACATGTTTGGCATGCGTGATCGTCCATCCAGTGTGTTGATAGGTGGGGTGGGGCATCGTTTGTCTTAGTCCACGTCATTTTCTAGTTCGGCTGTATGCGTGAAGGACTCGAACCCCTGATACATCATAGTTGGCGAGATGCTATCAGTGGCACTGATTGCCATAATACAAGTCATCGCTTAAATTGAAACAACAGACCGATTGGTAATCACAGGTTTGACCGAGCTAAAGTCTGATAGCAGATTGTTATTCGAAATAAGATCTGTTGAGAGGGGTCAGAAGCGATCTCACGACTCTAAACTTGAAAAACTTTATAAGGATAGATTCATCGACCACTTTTTTATTTGCGATTTAACTTCGTGATTATTATCTGAGAAACTGTTAACAATTTTGCCTCCAAGAAGTACGCGGAAGTACGTTAATTCTCTCATTATAAAATTTAAGAGGTTCTGCTTCAAATAAAAAAAAAAAATCTAAGATGCTAATTTTGGAAATTTTTATGGTTATGCCGTCTTTAGATTGCATAAAAATCTATTTATGCAGTTTAAAAATATACTTATAGGACTATTATTATATATTTAAAAGCTCCATAAAATAAACCATGCACTTCATCGAATTTGAATCTTGAAGTTTTAATGGGAGAATACTAAAATAGCATCGATTCCTATTAAGTAATTAAACTTGTAATTTATTTGATTTATTATTAACTATAAAGAAATTATTCATTCAAAAGAGCAATTTATTATATAGCCTACGTAAAAGAAGCAAAGTGATACGAGATTAAAAGAAAATGCATATAAGTAAAATTAAAAAATATAAATATGTCTGCACATTAGCTTCTATTGAATCAACACATTTTATTTTAGAAAAAAAACTGATGTATGGTGAGCTTTATATGATTCGTAAATATCAAAAATTAAGGAAATTTCTTCTTTCGCTATAGAACGAAGCAAATAAGAATATTCGACTATTTTCTTGCGTATTATTCGTTAAATATGTATTTATGGTATATAATTATCCATATATAATTTTTAATATTGGTATTATCATCATCAGGTAAAACTATTCAAAATAAAATTTAAAATCATTTACTTTAAACCTATTGCATTTCGTAAGGAGTTTGATTAAACAATTGTTGACTTTTAATGCTAAACTCGTTGTATACGCTAATAAAATTTTAATAATAATATATAAATAGATTTATTTTATTTCTAAGTACGAAACTGTCAAAAACTTAAAATTAAAGTCCACGAAATTATTTTTACAATAGACAGGTTCGTTCCAATTGAACGACTAAACAATAATTTCAATATTCCATCTTTGGGTGCCTCGAAAACTCTGAATCATAAAATCAAAATGTGAGTTGAATAACTGAAACCGTGGGGAACATTTATTATTCTGGATGAAAAAAAAACTCTAGAAAAAAAAAAGGAGACCGCGGGGGAAATCTCGACCATTTCTTCGTGTTGGCGATCGTGTTGAAGTTAATTAACTGTTATCGATCCGCCTAAACAACGGTAGTTCGGCATCGAACGGCTTAAGATATCATTAATCGCGGTCGCCTACAGAAAGCTGCTGTCCACGAACGTTAATTTATGATTTAAAAACATTTTTTTTTTATTTCGTATTTGGTAACACGCATTGATGCCTGCTTCTGCTGATTTTTTCTTTTTATCTAATGATAAACTTTGGTCTATTTAATAAAGCGGTCATTTGTTACAAGAATATTCACGTACTTTGTTCGTTGTGGACTACGTACAAATCTCTTAATCCGAAACAAAGCCTATAATATGCTTTGAAAACCTGTCGCGGTTCTTTTTTATATAAGTATTAACGTTTTGCGATAAGCTTAAACGTCGTGTTTAGACTAATCAGACTATTATTATTATTATTATTTGTAGCCTTTGTTTATGAAAAAAAACAATTTAAAAAAGGCTCAGCAAACAATATTATGAACGAAAATAAATGTAAAATAAACTTCCGTTCTATATCGGAAAAAGTAATTGAATGGGAAAGATTTTAAAATAATCTCTGAACACAGAAGAGAGTAACTTATCAAATATCATAATTATCAATAAGGATCCCGTTTAAAAAATGGTCGTGCAAAGATGCAACTGTTCGCCGCTCTTTAATTTATTTGTAATGAATATGTCGGTAGAGATCAAAGATTATCGAGGATGCAAAAAGGAGGGTCCTTCGCGCCTTACATAATGACTGCCTAGCACGCGATATGTAAGGGGCGTTCCAACTGACACATTTATACTTTTATATTAACCGAAATGTCACCGACAATGATCTCTCAGATGAAAGAAACTAGCAAATTGCACGATCCAAACAAACACACATTGTTTCCACTTCTATGAACTTCTAGTTTATCATAGAGAGGTACTCTTCAACAATAAATTACGGCAATTAAGGCTACATATCGCCTTGGAGTAGAACCTGTTGCTTCACACCCACGCCGCTCAACTCGAATACAATTAAACTTTCTGGTTTCTACCGTGTTGAAGGCTGCTCTTCTCACACGTAACACCTTATAATGTTATCTTTGACTAAACTTAGTATCAAATTAAAATCATAGATACGGTAACCTCGTTGACATTTCGACTGAGATCCAATAATCTGTTATTTATGTCGATTTATCGTGATTGTGATAAATCTATCAACTGCTTGTCAATTTAAGGAATGTTTTGGCTTTTAATTGATATTTTAAACAAGTTAATGAAGTAAATATAGATAGAGAATTAAAATTTATTAACTTAATTATATCAGTTTTTATCGAAATGAGATTCTGAACTTCTATTAGTATAATTAATTCTACAGAATGATAATCTACATAAATGATATTATTTCTTATTTTTGACACATAAAAATTAATTTTTAAGAATATTCTTAACACTTATAAAAGCTAATTGGATCGTCGTGCATTGAATATTTATGGTATTTCCGGTTCTCTAACATTGTAAACACTTAAACCGATTTCGATGTAAATTTAATTCAGTCATTCAACTATTATTACGGGTAGCCTAAAACTTTTATCCCTTAGCTCGTGAAGCAGACAAAGAAAAACATACTTACATCCAAGTCCCAATGGCCGTCACGGGTAAAACGATGCACGAAAGGCAAACAGTCAGTCGAAGATTCCAATCGGTCTTCCACATGTCCATATCGGGTCCGGTTACTTCGTCATGCAGACGTTCCTAACACAAGAAGACAGACGGATCAGTCCACATCGCACGCACGCCTCACACGCCGACTGAAACCGCATCGAACAGAGCAGAGAGGGAAGGACCCGGACGAATCTGGCCCAATCAAACGAGTCGTTGCTTTTTTATCTCACTGGCTCCTTGGCCGGCTATTGGTTCGACCCAACGTGTTCGTTGGTCTTTCGAGTGATGCTGTCAATTGTGCCGTCGTTGGCAGACTATTTACTTAACGCATTTCGGCCTCCATGCCAAGAAGTACGAGGAGCTGGCGAAATGATGGATGTGGGCATATCATGATTCGTCTTTAAGCGACAAATGATTCGTGCTTTCTTTTTAATGCATTAACTAAATGAAACATTACGTTTAATCGATAACACATCTACAAATTGATCTGTAATAAAATACGTATAAAAACCTCCCGACAAACATACACACTTAAGCTTTTCATTTTAAATGGCATTTTTTTTTTTTTTTAATAAATAAAACGGTGGATTGACAAAACGCGAATGGAATAGAGGAAACGTTTCGCTTTAATAAGTATGGAGCTATCGAAGAAAAGAATCGAGCTTCTTTGTTTATATTCGATCAGTAATTTGAAATTCTCAGAAAACGCGTATAGAAAGGTTTGACAGCGCGTAAGTAATCGTCCGCCCAAAGTTGTATCCCCGTCGCTTCTCAATCTACCTCCACGCCTTTTGCTTGTCCATAAAGGCAAATAATGCGCCTCATTGTTACTAGCTGGTCTCGCTCATGTTCGGCCATTTGCCGCCCTTTTGTAAGCGGGGCGCCGTGTCCGCAGGCTCCGAGATATTACGGTAAGGTCCCTGCCACCAGGAGGCGTCACCCGCCCCGGGCCGACGTCACGCCACGTTGGAGTAGGCTTCGCACTAACTACACCTGAGAAAGGGCACACCTCGTATTAAGTTGATCACCTCCTACTCGACCTACCCCGTCGGTTGGCAAGAAACATTTCTGACGCCAGAGATTTATGACGAAATCATCTCTTTCTCTTTTAAAGGTCAATTGATGAGCATTTTAATGGTTTGTCAAAAAAAAAACTATAATCAAGTTTTTTCTATTGNGTAAAGTATAAATTATAATAATTAGATGTTACGATTGTTAAAACTTGTATATAATTTATTTGAATCTGATGTAGAATATTTTGATTAAAATATTTTAAAATTTTACACACAGAAAAATAATCAAACGAGTTTATTACATTTTATATCTTTTAATTCTTTTGATTTTTCACTTGACATTAATAGATATTTGCCTCGATACAATCTTAGAAATCTTTCTAGTCTTTGACAGATGTTCCAATTTCTCACCTAACATATCCTTCATGAAGAGAGGTGGAGTTGTTTAGTTAACCCATCATTTTTACTTCAGAAAGGTCATCCATTCAATTTTTTAACCATATAAATTATATTAGATCTTTTGTCGTGGTTATTTACATTAGATTTATAACCTTCTCTGTCGTGTAAGAAGTAAAAATAGTTGGACAAAGCAACCATTATTTTACAATTATTCTATTTTTGTAGATTATATTTCAAGCAGAATTTTTACATTTCTTCTACGATCAAACAAATTCGATCGAGTAAATACAAAATAATTTTCAGATTTATTTTTTTAATTGATTCACTAAGAACTTGATACAATAATTAATTTATTGAAATAAATAAATAAATATATATTTTTGTCAAATTTACATTAAACACGAGTTGTGAATAAACTCGTGGGCGTACGAGCTGGGGAAAGGGAGCAGAGGGGGTCGAAAATTCAAGAAAAACTGAAAAAAAAACTTGGGCAAAGCCAAAGCAAAAAGGTTAACAAATTATCAAAGCAAATAAAAAATTGGTACTTGTGTTTTTATTTGTGTAAAATTTCAAGAAAGCAAATCCCCTTAAACAAAGTGTCCTTATACGCTCATGACCAAAATGGTAATTGCATATTTTATCTTACGTTATTTATCTAATAATATCAACATTTTACCTTCAATTGTTCAGCAATTAAATAATTATTCATCTTTTAATAAAAACTTTGTACAACAATATCTCTAAGAAGACTGGCTCTAAAAAATTCGGGACAATAGCTATGACATTTATATAGAAATATAGGATCCAAATCGGATAAGAAATTACATCCATCCTCATTCTTAAGCTAGCTAATTCATAGATCTAAAATTATTCTTAATTATGGAAAATATACAAGTATAAGCACATCATAAAAAGCAAAAATTGAACAACTCGTTTACCTAACGCTAAAGATAATTCGCTCGATAGCATTAAGTCTTTGTCGCCATTAATCAAGTTGGCAACACTAACGTAATTGATAGTATTCTCTTCCCTTCTACCTGAAAGTAACAGGGATAGAAATAATAAATGGAGACGACATTCGTGTTTGGGTAAAATTCATTTTCCCTATTCCCTATTACTAGCGACGAACGTAGGCGTAAACGCTATAAATTGCATTTTTCAGTAATAGAGCTTATTAATAATGAGGTCATGAAATAACTTCTTTATAACTCAGTAGTAGGGATAAGTAGCAAATTATTAAACCAATTGTGATGTTTTCAATTTTATATGTAACTATTCAATGTTTATTCTACTGCAAATTTCTTAAAACAGACTAGTATTATTTATATAATTAGAAATTAAATAACTGATTGTTAGATTTAAAAATAATGATATACACAATAAATAATTTTTAAACATTTATTAAAACAATTTCATTTTCTTCAAATTTTAACGTTTTAAATGTATATGATANTAAATCCGTGATTTTATTCCTTTTATAGTAAAAATAATATATAAATTATTTTAAAATAATGATAAATATCTACGTTCTTATAACAATTCTTTGATTTTTCAATGAATATTTCATTCTTGTTTGTTAAGCTATAAAAATTCAGATTTTTCATAATACAAAAGACAGTGCGCTTCCTTTAGAATCAGTGCAATAGTTTTTTTTTTATATTGAAAAGAATTATTTTTCTATATTCTCTACGAAATAAAGGAACTTCTAATGAATGATAAAAGGCTAAACACTTACATTTTTGTTTTTATTTAATGTAAATTCTGCATTAAACTCTAAGCAAAAAGTTCCATTAAAAATGTGATTATAGGAAAAACAATGTAAGAATTTTTTTTCTTTAAGATCTATTTATTTCAGCGACTGTGTTTTGTTAAAGGAATTTTTTTTTTAGCCAAATGTTATTTCTCGCAGACAGTGCGATTGCTGTTATTAAATTGTACAGACTTTTTTGAATATGAATAAAAGCCTTTCTTGTTTCTTTTTGGGATTGAAAACAAAATCAAATTTAAAGGAATAGTCACTATAAACAAAAAATACGTTTTAATGTTTTTTTAAACTGAATTAAAGACCTTAAAAACAATTATTAAAATATTCTCTGTCATTCTTAATGAAGTTTAACGATAAGAATTTAATTAGAATTATATATGCTGCTTACAAAATTCTATTCTTTAAAAAGTTATCTTTAAGGATAACTCTTAAAAATACTTCTTTTACACTGTTAAGTAGTGTTTTAAGAACAAACTATTGAGAGAGAAAGAGATTTTCATTCTTTGTTTTTAAACCGTATACTTAACTTTAGTCTGTAAATTTTAAATAATTATATAAATAAAGAGAAATTTGGCACCAAAAAAAAATTCGTTTACGCTTATTTAAATCCTTTAAATCATTTTGGAATAATAACAGGAATTTTTACACTAATTTACTGTACAAATAATAATAATTACACCACTTTATTTAATTACTAGAATTCGACAAGTATTTTTATCCAAAATATTAAATTATAGGTAAAAAATAAAAAAAAAAGATTGGTTATTTAAATATATAATTTTTGATAGCCTTCAAACAGACTGGAATCGTTAAATATAGGCCTATATATATATATATATATGTGTGTGTGAAGTGTCAACGTAAGTAATCTGTTTGAAAGAGTTATGAAGTCTACGTGCAATCATTTAATATTCCATTATTATTTTTATTTAAATGGCAAGAATAAAAAAATTACATGCGACTATATATGCTGATTATTAGGTAATCAGGATATGATAGAGATTAATCTGGGTTGGGTTGCTGCATAAAATTTTTCATGCCCGAGGAACTTAAAATTTCGCTCCTCCTTAATACATTTAATGTAATTTTACATTCTCTAGAAGTGTCCGAATGTTCCTGTATAGTGAATATACCCAACATTATTCTTAATAAAACTTCTACACTGCTTTAAATGTTTATAAATCTTCGCAACATAAAAACGTTTAAATCTGTCAGTGGTGCAATGAATCAGGTAAGATTCATTTATCAGAATACTAGAAATAGATCTGCTTAACACTTATCATCTTTATAGACTTGAGCCTTTTTTTTTTTAAATCTAAACAAGAAGGTAACATGGGTCTTCGTTTTATGTAATGTATTTCATTGTATGTATGATGTAATGCCATTAATCAAAAATCGTAAATAAATCTTATTATATAATTTCAAATTAAACTTCTCATCAAGAATCACATCATGCCAAAATTATATGGCCACATTTTTCAACCGTAGCAGTACTGTTTCATATGTAGATCGAATTTATTGAAAGTATCAAGTAAATGATTCGACTATACAATTTAAAAAAAGTGTAAAATTGATTAAAGTTCTTGAAAATGACTAATAGTTTCTAGTCCCTGGTTATTTCTCCGTAAAATAAAATGAATTGTGATGACTCTGGTAATCAATTTCTCGGAGTTTTTGAAGAATTGTATCCGTTGAAATTGTTATACAGTTGCAGTATTAAAAGTAAATTACCATAAATCTTTAAAATATAATTGTTGTTGATGATAAGTTTGTTGTCTACGTTTTGTTTTGCCAAATTCAAAAGCCGTGTTCGCATTGAAAGCAACCCACTAATCAAACTTATTACTTTAGGAATTGCTGGATTGCGAATTCAAATGGATGTTTTTTTTTTTTTTTAAATTCGATAACTGCACTCCCCTTTCTATTCACATCTCTGTGTTAACGACAACTTTAGCGAAATCCTTTTCTTAGATAAGTCATCTCTGTGATTAAAGAATGATGGATAATAACATATTATAGTGCGAAAATACTCCGCAGTTTCTTCGGGTCATGACCTTCTCTTAGGAATTCCGATCTTGTCAGCATTGTAAAGAGATTTCTCTTGGCTCGGCAGTATATTTCGAAGAGTCGGATAAAATTCGGATCAAATTGATTAAATTTAAGATACATATAATTAAGAAAGGAGAGGAAAGGTTAACTAGGCGATTGTTCTTACAACCTATTTTATATAAGCGAAAATGTTTCTGTAAAAAACACGCGTGATGAAGTTTGACAGATTACTTTCATTGGTGGCTTTGCAAAATTAATTACATGTTTTCGCTTTAATAATTTAATAAAAATAAATTGTCTTTTTAAAATTAAAATCATTAATTTTTTTTTATGAAAACGCGATTTGCATTTCGAATATTTTTAAAATCAAATTCTCTCTTCCTTTTAATTCGTTCCTGTACACAAGCCCTATTCTCTACACACAATTAAAAATTAGACATTTATATAAATCAAAAGAAAATCTACAAAATTATTTAATCGTAAGACGTACTGATTAGTTTATTTTTTAATGCATTTACATTTATCAGTATGTCTAATCTGAATTATTCTGAAACTATTCAATATAATGCATACGAATGTTATCTTACGGTTGATTTTAACACAATAATATTAATAATATTTAAATTATAAACACGAAAAGAAAGATAAAAATTTTCTAGTTTTCAACAATGTCTCGAAATGAGGGCCTAAAGGAAATTAGTCAGAAGTTTGTTTATGGTTGATTAAAACTAACTGAAAATTACTAATTGTTTCTATTAGTAAGTCTAAAATAATAGATTTAGTTATTTAGTATATAAAAAAGTATATTATATTATCCTAAAGGATAGCCTAGTTACATTTTATAAATACAGTTTAAAAAGTATTAATTGATAGTAATTGCATAAAGTAATTGAATCTTAGCCACATTACTTACCACGAAGAAAACAACAATTATAATTTCTCTTTAGAGGAAAGAAAACTTTAGAAACTAGAACAACTTTTTTTGAATTATCTATGCCAATGACTTATTAATTACACCAATTAATCTGTTTGAGGATATAACAATTGTTTCATTGAAGTAATAACATAATATTCATTCTTAAATTAGATATAATTTATTTTTTTGAGAAATAATTTATTAATTAAATAAATATTAGGCCTATAGGTTAGTATTTTATATGAATTTAGTACATTTTTTTAAATCGCAATGAATAGGTATTGCCTGTAAAATTCTCAATATTGATACTATAAATAAATAACAGATTCGATTGTTTTGTCTTTCTAGTAAATAAAAGATTAAATTAAAATAATAATTATGTATAAGGTTCAGTAACTGATATTTTAAAAATTTTATTAGTTATTTTTATGTTTATCAACACAACAGATACAGAATTAGTCATAATTACTAAAATTACATACTATTTAAATATGTAATTTCAGGAAAGTATGACCTATAAAATGAATGTTTAAAGTGACATAATCTGAGAATCATTAAATTACGATTGGTTAAAATGTATTTTAAGTTAAACCTGAAAGAAGTTCAATAAAAAATAATTTTTTATATTTTCTTTTAATTACTGCTCGATATGCATCGGAATTGTGTTTTATTTTGTAAATTTGTTCGAAAAGAATTTTAAATAACGATATAAAACAATGAAATGTTACTAATCAATAAATTTCTAAGAGACATCACTGAGGGAATAACTCAAAGACACGAGTCAAAAAGGTTTATAAACTTTCCAGATGGACACTAAGATAATAAAGAATGCAACCGTAACCAAATGAAGATGAATTACAAAACGAATCCAGTTTTTCTAGTTATTAAGATTATTTTTTAAAAATTTTCCAGCCATTTTATACAACAAACAAATTTCCATTTTTTTTTCTTTCAGGTATTAAAAACATACCTTAAAAAGTATTCAATAGAATTAAGGGTATTTGTTGCCAGTCAAAATGATTAAATTACACACAATGTCAAAGCAAAAAGAATTTCTTTAACAATCAAACTGGTAACAACTCTCGGTAACTACTTAAATTTTGCATCATCCATTCATTAAAAGCAATGCCCGAGGAGAAATAATCAGGAAGTGAAATCTTTTGTACTGTTTTGTTTGCGTCCCACCTTAATTCTTTACGTTTGTTCACACGCAATCGTGTTATTAGACGTAGTGATGGTTTTTAATCATCTCCCTCAGTTTAAGCCTGCATAACGTGACGAATTGTAATGAAGACTGTTGGGTGTAAATTACTCGGCGCATTTCGAGCCTCGGGTAAGACCATTACACACAATGGAGGCGATCGTCCTCTGATTACACCTTTCTTCCTTACACATCCGGCTGTGGAAGTGGAAGTATGACACGTCAGCGACGACCAGTTTGGAGATTAGGCATTTCCATATCTTTTGCCCAATCTTGGATGTCAAATGAGCATGTCGCCGCTTGTGACACTTTTATCTACGTTTGGGTCAAAGAATTAGCCAATTTAATACCCAAATAGCTTATTATTACCTTATCTAGAAAGATGTTAAGAAATTTTATCTGTAGTTATTAGAATTAGAATATTTCTACATATATTCATACAAGGCTTCTATTCGTTTTTGTTTTCAATTCCTGCTATTTTTCTTTTTCTTTTTTTTTTCTTTATAGATTTCGATCTTACTTTTAAATCCTTGAATTGCCACACGAAAATAGATGAATTGGGAGATATTCAAACAACGATCGACATAGGGACATGTGGACGTTTGTCAGTTTTTTTTTCATCGTTTTCCAAACGATCTTCGATGTTCTTTAGATAAAATGTCTCCAATTGTCTCTCGCGTGCCTCTAAAGTTTTAAGATTATTATCGGTTAGATTTATACGGAATTATACAGCAATTCTCAGATAAAATATTTTCCGTGCGGATTGGAATAATGTAATTTATCTCTTACTTCTACTACTTTTTGATGAAAAAAAAATGGCTAAAAACTAGCAACTTTTTAAAATTATCCCAATCATTAGTAAAAATTCTAAATAATTTTAATATAAAAGAATAAATTTATTTATTTTTTTTTATTTTAAAAAATCAAATAAAAGAATTTTAATGTAAAAGTTGAAGATCTATGACGAATTTTTCCATTAATGCTACCATAAATTATATTGTAATTCTTGAAGTAATTAAGTGAAATGTTTTTAATGTTTATTGCATAAAAGTATTTTAAATTTATTAATTTAACGATAAATTTATTTTATATCCTTTTATAAAATATTAGAGAAAACAATCAGATCAAAACTATTTTATATCTGTAAACATTTATGAAAAGTAAGTTATATTCTTCATTAAATATTTTAAAATGTCTTCATTTTTATATTAATTATAAAAATGTTTAAACAATTTAAAAAAATATCGTTTTAAAGAAGATGAAAAGTGTAAGAAATGAACAGATTCGACAGTTTAATGAGCACTATTCTCATTATTTAGATTCTTTTTGAAGAAGTGTATTTAATAAAATATCATTTTTCATTTTATAAAAAGAAAATAAGCAAGATAATTATTGATATAATTATATATTTGCTCAAAAAACCTTAGAATGAACAACACGTAATAAATTTCAGTGAAGCTATAGTGACATCTCTTATCATAATTACTCTTTTCGTGAGTTTTAAATGGATTTTTATCTTCAATTATNTATAATTTTTTTTTAATTCGAAAGTTGTGCTATTAATAATCATAAATATGAGTTGATTTTAATTGAGTCACTTCTGATTAGGACAAAGTTTTCGGGGCAAAACTGTAATTTAAATTTGGTTAACTAAAAGTAAAAGTAATTATTTTTACTTTTAAATTTAATAGCATCAAGTTTATAAGATAAAACACTAATTATATAATTATTATACCTTTAATATCTTAACTTTTAATTAAGGATTTTTAGTTGATCTCATTGCAAATAATATAACGTGTTAATGTACTTCTATTATTCGGAAATATTACATTTAATATTAATATAAAAATAATTAATTAATTAAATTTGATTAGAAGAATTATCACGTGTACTTATTATTATTTTTAATTAATATTTACGTAAAAACTTAAATCTTAGTCTCATTAGACTTAAAAATCATTTAAAAATTCATTTTTCTATCCAGTTTGTATTAAACTACAAGTAAATATAAAATTAAAAATTATTTATCGTCTATTTACTAACATTAAAAATGACATTAAATAAATATAAATCCATAAATTTTCATTATTAACAATATAGAAGAACAAATATTTGTTCGAAAGTGTTCATAGTCTAAATAGAAATAAAGAACATAAAGTGAATATTTAGCGTAGTATTTTCTTTTATTTTTATTTTTAAATTTATTATTTCGAGATGGGAAACTGACTGATTTAAATTGGGAGGACATTACGAGTTCAAGACTAGCAAATAAGCAAACAAAAATATATTTAAAAAAAAAAACTTAGCAGACTTGTTTGGTTTTAATGAATGCGTCTATAAAAATATTTAATGAAGCTTAATCATAGTCCTTAAACAATATAATCTTCAAAATAAATAGTTTACAACTAATATAGCGTCTACGACATGCGGATTATCGCCCTGTCATTCATAAATTTGCAGATTGGTTACGGTAAAGAATCGTCGTGTATAAAGCATTCGTCAGCAAATTTAATTTCGTTTATGAGGCGAGGGGTGGGCCGTCAACTACCTGGACAACTTTTTTCTTTCATTCCATTTAATGAAAGGAAAACTTCGGACGATCAAAATAGTCTCTGGAATCCAGATTCAGACCGTAAATCTTTTCTTTTTGTAAATGGATGTCAGAAAAGGAGGAAAAAAAAAATACAGAAGGAATCAAGAGTTTTTCTTCTTCTTCTTTTTTTGCATGTAGATCTGAGGATCTAATTTTTAATTTAGTCAATTATAAATTAAATTTTTCTTACTTAAAGCTGATATAAATATAATAATATAATGTTACTGTTTGATGAATGTGTTTAAATTTCTTCTTATAACTATTTTTGTTCATTTAATATTCATTTAATACACTTCAGCAATAAACTTGTTATATATAAATTATTATGTTATTATTAATATCTTTATACAAAATAAATATGTCATAGTTTACTTTCTTATTAACACGAATGAAGAGCTCATTGTATTCATAACCTAAAAATAGGATCAATTAATAAGATAAATTATTTCAGTTAACTATTTGGTAGATTTTTCCTTCTATAATGGCATTGTAATTTATTTATTCGACAGAAACATTCATAAATTGCTATCGATAAATGAACTGCCACGTAAAAAATAAAGTGGGAAAATGAAAAATGCTCTAAAGTGCAAAAATGTCATCGTGTTACGTACTAAAGCTTGTGAACTTATATAATTAATCAACAGTTAACGAATAAATACAAAAGTAATTAAAACATTAATTCATTTCAAATTTGCTTGAAAATTAAATAAGTTTTATCTTTCATTTCATAAAAATTAATGCTAATTAAATATAGGACTATTTATGGGGGCAATATACATAATAACTCTTTTATATAAATGCAAACTGACTAAAATAAAAGAAAATAATTGATGTTATCTAATCCTTCTTCCACGCAGTAAAGATTTTTACATGTATAATCACATTTCATGAGGACAGTTCTTTCCACCCCTTTGCTGATGCGTTATCTGTTCTGCTTACAAATGAAGCCAAAGAGCAGATCTTCGAACAACCAATTATTAGAAGAGCGATCAATGATCGTCGGTTAAACACTACATAGAACAGACAGCCTTTCATTATTTTATATTTTTTACTTTGATTTATGTTAGATTCGTCAGAAGATTGATTCTTTAAAAAAAGAGCTAGCATTAAATTATAACAATGTCTCATTAATTAAATAGCATGGTCTAAACAATGCGAAGACGGGCGAAGAACGTGTTTTATTTTATTAGAAACTTATACGAAAAGAGCGTGTTTTTCTTACATCCTTCTGCCACCTTTGAAAAGTTCAAAAGCAAACACGGCAATAAATATTACCTATCTTACAATCGGTCAAGTTGATAGGCGTGGTATTGCTTCGTCCTCTTTGCAATTATTTACCATAATGTCGGTAAATAATATCCATTAACCTTACCGAAATCTCACCGATATTCCGGTTTGTGGCTACTGTACTTGGATGGACAACGACCGGATTAGTGATGTTCAATAAAAAAGATTGAAAAAATTGACTCAGATCAGAATCGTTTTTGTATTCTGATAAATGAATCCGGTTTCGAAATAGTTCTGATTCAATATCGTTATGAAAATGAAATCTATTGGCTATCCTCCACCATTTGCCATCTTTACACGACGAAACGGGGTGTTATCACATGATACTCACACGTATTGATCTATAAAACATCCTATAACTAGAATTGATATAAATGGTCAATGATTTTATAGCGTTTATCCATTTTCGAATACAATTGAAAGTAAAGCGATTCTGAAACTTTACGATCGATAAAAAAAGAATTTTCCATTCAGTTTCAACGAAGATCGCAATCGATTGTAGATCAGAACCGAACCAATCAGTCTGCACGAAACAAGAAAAGCAATTACGTCCGGTTGCCGGATCACTTATTCCAATAATATCCACCGGCTAATAGAACAGAGACTCTTCACAAAATTATTTCCTGATGGAGGAGCGCCATTGGTTTAAAGTAATCATATTGAAATGATCCACTTTTTGTAACTACGAACGAAATATATTTCTACAAATTGGGTCGATATTACAAATCTTTTCCATTTTAACTAAAAATAAATACAATCTTGAATTAAAACTTTCAAATTTAGTGACATTCAGTTTACTTATATAATGTCACGTGTTAACAAACACGGTTTCAGATGATCAAAGCGATTACGTGAATGACTAACGTCAGTCTTATATAATAGGTCTGAGTATAGGATTCGTAGACCGTATTAAAGTTAACGCGGAACCGCAGGGTGGAACACAATATCTACCCACGAAAAGATGAAAAGATAGGCCCACGCTAAGAATTAATATTTCCGGTCCGAGATAAGATTCGTTGGTGCCTCATAAGAGGCTGGGCACATTAACTTATTCCTTTATAAGTCCCTTAATAGTTTCGACACTTTGCATGGGGTGTTAATGACTGGATACGCTGACCTGACAACACCTTGTCCGTGGTTTCTTGTAGACAGGGACGATATCAGATTTTACAAAAAAACAATCTTTTAACTTGAAATTTAATTATTTATATAATTTAAGGAAATTTATTCAATTCAGTTAAAGTAAAGAATAATAATTTGATTTAATGTATAATGTTAATTTCATTTTCAGCCATTTTCCATCGAGTTTTTCATATTGCGTTCGAAACTCTCAAACAGAAATTAAATTGGCATAAAATTCTTCTAATTATTGAGTTAAGCCACAAGTAATGTCAATTTTCTACGCATTATTTTTATGCTATAGAATAACTTGTGTTATTCTATAGATAAGTCAGCTCAAATGCTAATTTTTGAATTACGTGGCAGTTCAAAATGATTTTACGGGAGAATATTTAAGGTATGTAATGTTATAGGAATTTAAAAAATAAAAAAAAAGCAACACTGCAGTTACAGCGACAAACATATGTAGTGTGTATGGCAGTGAAAGTTCTATACAGCCTTCTGGCTTAGAAAATGCTGAAATTTGCCTCAATGGTGGAAGCAGATCCAAAAATATTCAGACGAGAAATTTCAGAAAAACGTGGTGTCCCAATCAACGGCAGTTAGGTGGTTACAGCAAGTAAGAAAGATAAACAAGTGTGGAATTTAGGTTCCACATGACTTTACTGAGCAGATACGTCTGGATCGATTATCCACATGCGTTTCATTTCTTAATAGGCAACAGCAAACCCCAATTCTAGACTGTAACTGGGGATAAGGAATGAATATCAAATGCCAATGTGATTCGTAAAAGACAATGGTTAGATCCAAAATCTATTCCAATTCCAGAACCAAAGCTTGGTCTTTATCCTCGATAGGTGTTGTATGTGTTTGGTGAGATAGGGAAATATTCAATTTTGAGTCGTTGAATCAAAATGAGACAATAAATGTTTACTTTATAATGTCAGCAATTGGAAAAACTTTGTGGTAAACGTCCTTATTTGACGAACAGGGAGGGCATTATTTTGTTACACAATAATGCTAAACCCCGTGTGCAATAATAACTCAATAAAAATTAATAGAGCTAAATTGGAAAGTTCTCCCTCATTCCTCTTACAGCCCTGATCCGGAACTTACAGATTACCATCTCTTTCGATCCCTTTAAAACAACTTTAATAGAAAAAGTTTCAATTAAAATGAAGTTATCCAGAAACAAGTAGAAGCATATTTTGAATAAAAATCTAATTATTTTTTATAAGAAAATCATCAAAAGCTTGTAAATCGATTAGAAAATGTCATAGCTAATGAAAGGCATTGTATATTGAATTAAATAGGTATTTTTATGTAAATAAGAACTATTAAAATTTATTTAAAAAAACAACATTACTTATGACTCAATACAGTATCTCGGAAGGAATTTTTTTTTCGTATGTAACTAAAAATAAATCAATAATAAATTACAATAATCAGTAAATTCAAAGAAATTAAGACACTGTGATAAGTATGAATTGAGGCTTACCGAAAAATAAGAGGCTACTGTAACCTGTATTTTACATGTAAGGCTAATTGCATTTTATATAAGTAACTCGTTATTGAAATAAATATGTATATATAATTATTAATTAAAAGTTTTTGATATTTTAATATGAGGAGAAAAAATTTATCATCATCAAAGATTTAATGCATTCATAAGATAATGTTTGTTTGAAATTAAATTTACTTTAGCATATTAATGACATGCCAAATACTGTAAAGTTGATTCTTTTCTTTAACTTATATTCTTTATAATTTAAAATATAAGGATTTTAAAAGAAAATAAAAGGCTTTTCTTTCCATTTAATGTGGCAATTTGCCAGATTTTGTTTCATTCATTAATAAAAATTTTACTAATCAAATATTTCATTTTAAAAAAAAATTAAATTTACAGACATTTCTTTTAAAGAATTTCCTTAATTTTACAATTATTTAAATGAAATGAGAAAACTTAATTGGAAGTTAGACTGAATTAATTCGAATGTAACTACCTTAACATTACAAGCATAGCGTTTATGAATCAGTTTTAAGATTTTTTGTATTACACTAAAAATTCTAAAGGAATTACTTAAAGATTTCTAAAAAAAAAAAAAAAAATCGTAATTTTTCTAATTTTGGAGAACCGAATCCGATATTAATAAAGTCAAATTGTTTTTAAAGTAAATAAATAAATACAAACTTAAGTATTGACGTATGCAGCATTCTATATTATGTAGCATAAATAAATAAGTAACTTATATAAAATTAAGATGATTATTAAGATCTTAAGAAACAAATGATTTGTTATAACAATGGTTGAATATGTTTTAAGATTTTTTAATATATTAAATCTAAGTATTTCAATTCCAATAAATATCTATAAAAAATTTTATATCACTGCATTTATTCCATTGCTGATAGAAAAATTAAAGGCAATATTAAATTTATTCAATATTTGTCACATAAAATATCTACTTACAAGTTTTTTTTAATAGTTTTTCTGTAATTATTTAGATAAATATAATTTAACATATTTAAATTGTAGCCTTAAAATAGCTTGGCGTCGTTCTAAGTAATTAATATGGACAGCGATGTCATTATTATTTTACATATTAGAGCGATAAATTATGCATTGCTAACGATTATTATTTTATTGTATAAGAAATATCATTAAATGCCAGTCTGAATTCCAATTTTTTCCTTGTGAGAAAATCAGATTTCTTTTGGTGTAATATTAATTTAAAATACAATAATAGGAATTAATACAGTATTAATTTTTTCTATATTATTATATAATTTACATATTTCTTTGATATATTAATCCAACAGGAAGTTAAAAGACAGTAATGAGAATCCTTTCGAAGAATTAGGATTCGTTTTCGTGTCTCCACACAACATTACACTACTTATAAATTTGATATGAATACTAACTAGACTAATTTATAACATTCATTTTCGACTGTATTTTATTTATTTTTAATTCTATTTTAATTAGAATTAGCAAAAAAAAATAGAATCCTGTTCCATTTCTTATGTTTATTACAGGTTTTTTAATAGAAAATTTTCTTAATTGTGATATAATTACGATAAATAGCAGATAAACAAGTCTAATTATATCGTATCATGGATGAAGGCTTTATTTGCATTTTATTTGACAGTACTTCTTAATAATCATAGATTATTATAGAGCAGTGTCAAACAAAATGCAAATAAAGAGAGTAGCCACTAATAATCTATGATTATGAGAGAGAAATGTCAAATATAAATTCCTCTTCATAAGATGTGTAGCAAGGTTCAAGAGCGCATTCCTACCCCACCAAAGTATGTAGAGTCTTATCCCTCAAGGTGGGTTCTTATAAAATCTATTTGATAACGATACTTTCCTGGTATGGAATTATTTTTTCTTTTTGAACATTATCGTTAATACTAAAAAAATTAATTGTGTAAATATCTAAATTTTAAAATTTTTCTGTTCTTTTTTTAATAAATAATTCTTTTCTCTCATTTGCTATTGTTTTAACTTTTATGGATTTATTTTGAAATTATCCATCTTAAAAGATAAAATCAACGATGAAAAAATCATATTATTACGTAAAATAAAGTTAATTATATGATAATTTTAACGACAAAAATCGACTGTATTGAATCATTTATTCTTTCATATTCATTTAATTGTAGTCTAAATATGTTTTAGAATAATTAAGATTCTCGAGGGCTGTCCATAAATAAAATAATCAAATACAGTAAAATGGATTTTCCGATATAATTGAAACGCGTTATTGCATGTTGTATTTAATTTGACGCAATTAATATAATAACCACTTCACGAATAGTATTATATTAACCTTAGATAAACTGTATATAAATTCAATAGACAAGTGACAATCTGTATCCAATATACAATATGCGTAAGGAAACATTCACGATAATATCACAGATTTAGATCTATAATTTTGTAGGACAAAAAATACTAAATATATTCTATTCAATTCATAAAAGACTATAAAATTATCCATAAATAGTGTAGTTAGAAGTGTTCCTGAAAATCTTACGTAAATAGGGAGAAGGGGACCCATACTATTAATAACATTGCAATGCTTCAAAACACTTATTCACCCATCAAACAATTATCCTAAACCAAATAAAATAAGTAAAATGAAAAATTAGGTTATTCACCGATATGAAGAATAGTACATACAGCATAAGCAAATATGTTATCAGACATTTCTTTATTTAATGATAAGGAGGGAAGAACTGGTTAAGACAATAAGTAAGCAGAGAATAAATAAAATGAAGTACTTGTAATCACTCATAGAAGGGTTTCTACTGTAAAAATTAAGTTTATTAAACTGCACAACTGCATTAAAACGAACGGCACTACCCTTAATTAATGAAAGAATACAATGTGAATGAAACAGAAAGTGGAAATTAGAATTTAAATTGGAGAGAACTCTTGATTAGAATATTTTTTTCTCGTAAATATATTTCGGCGCTCGTTATATTTAATATTTCATCTCATAAATTAAAGAAAGAAAGGTTAAAGAAATTAACCTAGGAGGAGACGAAAGAAGAAAGAAAAGATGAAAATATATTTCTTTCTGGTAGAATTATACATGATCGAAAGCCGATAGAAACTAAACTTATGCCCTTCAGTCAAATATACTGAATGCTATAACTAGCTAGGCTAGTGTAGGATGCTTTTCGTGCCTTCTAATAAAGTTTATGAAGTTTATAACTTAACCAAGTACTAGTTATGTTTAATTATGATATAAATAAGTATAAAATTATGGTTGGCTGATCTGTTGTTAAATAGCAAATAAAATTTAAAAGACGTAAATTCGATTTCTACCTGAGGCCAAACAATTTTTTATTTAATTATGCCTGAATTTCTTCCCGATGGTCATGTAGATAATAAATTAGAGGTCATACGTTGAATGTTGTTTGCGTATTAACAGATTTAATCAATAAATTTCCATTTTATTGCGTATTCGATGCGTATTAACGTTTTTTTTTTCAGTTTTTAATTTTAATTACTATCAGGTAATTTTATTGATTTGTATATTTAATTATCTTCTAAGATTTTATACTTTACTAGGATTTTATTTTAATTAAATCTGTATATTTAATTAATATTTATAGTGTCTACATTTTATATCTATAAAGGTTTAACACCTTCATAGATAGAAGATAGATATAAGAAGTCAAACGTTTCAGAATTTTAAATAGAAACATATGCTTCCATTTAAAACTCTAAATTTACTCTCTCTTCCTCAGAGGAGTGAAAAATGGTTTTGGTATTTTTTGAGAGTGGGGTGGGGGTTCAACAACGTACTTAAATAGCACGCCTTTATAATTTATCTTCAATATTTTCGAAGAAATAAGATTCAAAATAAAGATACGGTATATATTTTTAAAAATATAATGGAAGAATAAAGCAAACAAATATTTAAATATGTATATAATTTTTTTTTAAACTCATATTTCTTCTAAGTTTTAAAAATTAAATATTACAGAATTAAAAATTGATAATTTTCTTAATAAAAAATCATCTTATTATTGATCGTAAACTGAAATAATTTATTAGAGAATATTTAAAATAATGAAAAATTACATTTTTCGCTACTAATCCGCTGAATATAAGTAAGATTTTTCAAATTAAGTCTATGGGCCTGCAGTTTTCAAACTTAATATCCTTGCGGTATACCAGTATATGCTTAGCTCTATTTAAATGGAAACATGAAATCTTATATTTATAGTTCTAAATTTAAGAAGTTGCTCTTTAATCCTTTCCGAAAGAAGCTTTGTTCTCCTTTTTATTTATTATTTTATCGTTGTCCACAGTATGGCTCAATGGACGTTTTAATTGTTTCGGAATAAAGAAAATGAGTTATTTTGCCAAGCCTCGAGCGTGATGGTTAAAATAAGGATTTTAATCTGGCCTCCAAACACATGATGAAAAGATAACGTCAGAACTGGAATATAAAGAATCATTATCTAAAAGAAAGTTAGAAAGAAAGAAGGATTCGTTTCCAGAAGCCACGCGCGATGCGCCTTTGCTGGAAGGAAGCCCCACCAATGAGCTCGGGGCCATTTACACACATCACGTTTTTCACATTAAGTACAACGACCAGGTGTCTTTCTACCTGCTGTAACATTGATAGGAATAACGTGTGGCGATTTCACGGCTTGTCTTCGGGATTTTTATCCTGTATTCACACTTGTATGACACCTCTATACTTACGGTTCTCTAATTACAGTATCCGATATACTTTTAAATTTGGCGGTACTTTTTACTGCTCTCAGTAGTAGTTAAGAGCATCATCCATCTACAAGTCGGTCATACGTTTCGAATTTTTAAAATATATTTACTCTATATTTAGTACGTGCTTAAAGAAGACCCTTTGTTTCTTCGCCGAAACAAATTTCCAGTTAGTATAAACTGATTATTCTCGTTATTAATTTGATTTCCTACCCGAGTTTATCAAGTTGATTAATAGATGGATGTTAATCAACAGCGGCCAATTATTTCTAGTCGAGTGGAAAAAATATAGTATAATACCCATCCAGCGGCTCGAGTAAACGATTATTCACAGAATAATGCCTTGGGACATTTTGAATTACATTTATATCTCTGAACGTGATAGATTATTTTTATATAGACATAATACATTAAGATTAAATAAATAAGACTCTGTATAAACGGAGTACGGTGCAAATTTGGAACAATTCTAGTTACAAAGTTGGTGAAAGCACCTAGATTTATTGGAGCAATCATGGGAAATGGCGATTATTTTTAATAAGGATTTTCACGGATGCCCTTCGAGATGTTATCGAGTTTTAAATCGAAAGTTAATGATATAGATTACTCTGAATGATAAAGATCCTAATGGTTTTACTGAGATGCAGCTCATTTTGCCATTCCGAAATGAACAAGAATCATCGATATACGGGATAATAAATGATATCGAACGGTTGAAAAATTAGCTCATTCGGATGATTACAATCAAAATTTAATTCTTTTAATAAAGCTTCAAGTTCTGTTCTTGAAGCCTCTTAATAATTTCTGCAATTCTTTAACATAAAAATCTTACTTTTATGAAATTTTAGAAAATTTTCACATACAGAATTTTATCAAATTGTAAAAACAATGATAAAATGATAAAATTATGAAATACAGTAATTTTAATATGTAGAGAAAATATTCTATAAATTATATTAATTTTATAATTTTAATCATCCGAAACCGCTAGACAGCGTTAATTTACGAGTTAATATAATCTGACTTCATTTATTATCTAAACTAAGTATGTTCATATGTTCGTATAAGTAACAGGAGGAATCGATTAGATTTTAGAAACTTTTAAATTATCTTTTAGTACGAATTTTTCTTTTTAAATAGTACAATAACCTAAAAATCATTATATCCATAGTTCTTTAACTTAGTTAAATTGTTGTTATTATTTTAAATTGTATTATAGAACTGAATAAAAACTAGCTGGCTTCAAAAATACTCGCGTAACATCCCAAATGATGATGATGATGATGATGATGTTACTACTAATGGTAACGAATCACGTAAGTCTCCAGGACGTTTTTGTTTAGATAAGAATTATTTATTTAAAAATAATGCAATTAAAAGATTCGTTTATATTTTTTCAAAAGCTCTTAATTATAAATCAGCGAATTATTTTATTTGTTTTTTGTTTACTATTCATGCTTTTAAATATTTTATTTCTTTATATTCGTTTTTTTCTGATGATTAAGACAATTCTTCTTTATAAATACTATCATTTTATTGTTTTTCAAAGTCATCTAACAAGTCTAAAGAATGCACTTTTTTATTTTATTTATCTCTATAAATATTTAAAATGCGGGCACAAAATTCATAAAAATATAAATAAAATTGTAATTAAAAGTTTATTCGAAGACAATGGAACCATAAAATAAGATAATGATACATGAAATGATTGTTAAATGTAATTTTATAAAGTTAAGTGAAATTTTTGAAAATTATTGCTATTAAAGTCATATTGAATTTTTCAAGAATTTTCACTACGCTTATAATTTTATTTTGATAATTATTCAGACAATTTTAGTTTATCTTTTTAATAATTAAAATGAATTTTTCTTTCTTTAAAAAGCACAAATTTATAGAAAATGTGCAAGCTCCAAAATACAGCAATGGCGTGGCATTGTTTCTGTTGCGGTTTAACCATCGACAATTTCTTACTAATAGTGATAATGCTACAAAGACGCCAATTGGACGATTTTATGAAAGGGAAATTGTTGGAGTGCTAGAAGTAAGTCAGTCGCAGACAGATGTGACCGGGACTCAATGTACCGCAAAGAATCGTATCCTGACTTTGAGCCAGATTATAAAGAACAGAAGATGTTGGATGAACCAGGAAGTGGATGTCCAAAAGTTAATATTCCTCAACAGGATTGCTGTTTGGCGTTAACATAAGAATGTCAGTTGAGCAGCATTCTTCAGAGCTGTCAGCTGCCGTCGGTGTTAGAGTTTCGCGACAAATTATTGTCTAAGAAGGATTCAGGTGAATGGTCTTTTCGCAAGACATCCAGTACGTTGCATTCCATTGACTTCTGTGCATAAGAATCCGTTTAAGGCAGTGCCTCGAATTGGAATTTGGATAAGGACTGGGGAAGGATTGGAATTTGAATAAATTGAACAATGTTCTGCTCACTAACGAGTTCAAGTATAGTCTACAAAATAATTGTCGTCGGATTAAAAACGGGAAACTTCATTATAGTCTTGTTAATATACTGGAAAAAGACTAATTTGCAGGTGGTGGTATCATGGTATGCAAAAAAACCTCGTTCAGAAACATGTAGCTTAGTAGGGGCATTAAGCTTAGTGGCTGCACTGAGCTCCAAATTTGTGCAAGGAGTGCCTCTACTGCAGGAAGGTATAGAGATAAAGTTTTGGAAGCCCACATGAGAGTTTTCTTAAGTGCTGTGAGTGCAGATTTTATTTTTATGAGCGATAATGTTCATGCACATAGAGCTCTTGTCATTATTTTTCTTCACAATGAGATATTCGTCACATGAAATGTTCAGCAAGATCTACCTAAATCTCATAGAATGTGTGGAATGTTCTAAGGAAATGGATTGCATTCCCTTAATTTCCACCTAGAACACTCTCGAAACTTCAAAATTCTCTTCTTCAAGAATGGACTTTGCTGCCGACAGAGTAGATAAACCAGCATAAACAATCTCCGTGCAGCTTGCGCGCATGTGACAACCTCACGCCATACTAATCCTTTTCTGTGCAAAAAGAGTTACAACAATGCTTAATACTTTTTCATATTATTTTGGTGTGACGTAATTTAGATTAAATTTTTGCTTTTCAATTGTTTTATTGCATAAATGATTGTAATGATTATAAGATGTACTGTACAGTACATTGCTCGGATCAGTGGTTTCTGAGATAAACACCAAATTAATGGTCATGTTTAGTTTTTGGACATGAGAATATATAAATATAGCCTACACATACATTCTTTCTCATAATACAAGTTTACTTAATTTTTAATATCTGTGAATAAATAATAAGTATAAAGCATATTGTTATTTTAAATTTTGTTCTGGCAATTAAAAAGTAACGTTGACTAAAAAGGAAGCAATATCTAAGGAAAGATTGAGAAATACAGTCTAAACCAGTGGTTCTCGAATTTAGTGGTCTGTAGACCATTAAATTCGAATCATAAATGTGGTTGGAAACGTTTGCCTCCTTCACTTCTTATCCTATAAAAATCACCTTAGCTGCATGCCAAAAATATTGTCTATTCAGTAACCTAAAGTAAGAAATAAGTAGTTCATAGAAATACTCTGGCTAAACAGCATAGAACTGCATTTTAGAAAATGATTAGGTCAACCCGTAGACCAGCCACTTGCAGATTTCTAGTGGTTCATCAGAATCACTAATTAAACAATTGAATATTTTAGATTTATTATAATAAATCGCTGCCATCTTTAATTAATATATATATACTTAATTTATATGTATGTATGTATATATATATATATATATATAGACCTACATCAGTTTAATATTTAGAGTTATTTTATTTAACTTAACATAGCTAATGCATTTTTAATGCATGTTTCTAATAGTTGTTTTCTTATTTTCAATTAAACACATGAAAATAAATATTTTGTGCATTTTAACGATAGATTTTAACATTCATGAATTTTATGTGTTAACCTGTATAAAACTTAAAAGCATAATAACATTTAATCATTATTCATTTAATTCATACAATAAAAATATACAAACCTTTACATTTATATCAAATTGTTTGTTATGATTGAGACAAATAAGTGTACTGAAATGAGAATAAAGTACATTGGCCGTGTGCTTATTCATGTAACATTATTCTCAGAAACAGTATGTTTACATATTGATTGATTGTATTTAAAACTATTATTTATTTATTTAAGTTTTAAATAGATTTAAATCACCAATAAATAGGGATATTTTAAATATATAATACTGAAAACTCAATACTCGTTACTGGAAGTTACTATATTTTTTGTAGGAATAAACAATAATCCGATCAGTAAAATATTAAATGTAATGTACAGGTATACCTTACACAACACGGTACTTCTACAACACTGTTTCGTTCTAACATGGTTTTACGGTTTTAAATTTTTAGGTGTAAATTCGTTATTCGATATATATATTTTTTTATTTATTCAAGTAAGCACGCGTGTTGTCTCAAATTTGCCCTCGGATTTTACTATATTGAAATTTTAAAATTATTTTTATGCTTTACCTCAGGTTTACTTTAATAAACTTTCTTTTTTAACCGTAGCTATTACTTATCTACGAATTCGTAAAAATGACGAACGAAATACAGCGGTATCTCGGTACTCGAACACAAATTCGGTATTCGAACACAAATTCTGGAAAAAAGCCGCTCGGTATTCCACTGAACAAACGCGACCCGCATGAACAAATTTTCGATTAATAACATTTTATTTCATCATCCATAAAGATTTTTTATGATAAAAATTAAAAATATGAAAATGTTGCCAATACTTCTAATCAAGATCAGCAAAAAAGCTGAGATATAATACTTTGTGAAAAGAAAACGTCCTCGTTTAAGTAAAACTAATATTACGCGTAATACAGTACTTTTAATTGTGTTTGTTAATCAATTATCGATTGTTTTAATAAACATATTTCTTTTAGTAAAAGAATAGTATATTTTTGCTAACTTCTGGAACATAACATTATGTTTTGCATTAGTCCTTTGTTTCGTATAGCACGGATTCGCATAATACGACACTTTTGGAAACGTCACTACAGTGTTATACGAGAGATACCTGTATAATACATTTCCAAGATTCAAGAATAAAATAAAGATAAAAAACAAACAACAGACTAATATGTAATCAAATGAACAGAAATTTTTAGTTATAAAATATATAAATAAATACAATATTAATATATTTTATAGTACTGAATATTTTAACAGAATCAATTGTCTAATTGTTTCATACTTATAGAAAATTCTCTCTAATGATGCTCAATATTTCTTTATATTAGTAATAATTTAATTTAATATTGATTTAACAATATACTATCTTATATAATATTTATTTATTTAAAAATATTATACAATTTTGTAATATTAAAATAAAAACCGTTACCAAAAATTATCATTAAATTATTTTAATAAGGAATAAAGTAAAATTATTAAAAAGTATGTAAATGTTAACGACTGCCTTTTACATACGGAATATAAATCGAAATTCTGGAATATATTATTCATTTTTTACCAATTTTTAATGGTTATTTTGTTTAGAAAGTGGATTTCATTCCAGATATATAACTTCGCTTATAGTAGAATTTATCTTATACAAAATAATCCGTTGTAAAAATATCAAAATTAGCATTTTAGAAACATGAAAAACGAAAAAAATATATATGAAATAAACTATATTAGAAGAATTTCAGACAAGAAATAAGGATTTTCGAATGGGTCTATACATTCTTATGCGAAGAATTAATGCAAAATCGAAAATAAAATCTTTGACGGAAATTAATAATAAACAAATGGTAATAGAACGGCTTATAGGAAATATGTAGACCATATCTTCACGTTTTACTTCTAGCATCAATTTAAAGCGCATCAAAAACATTAAAACTTGCTCGAAGGGAGCATGAAAAACGGAGGAACATAATAAGAATATAGTAACATCTACTTAATCAAAAATATCTTCAGGAAGCATTATAATGGACTAACTACTTTTACTTACTTTCTATGCACTAATGTTAGCATAAAATCTTTTCAATGGCTATATGGCCATTGAAAAGATTTTATGTTTATGTGCTGTCTTGAAGAATTTATATCAAAGACAAATACTGATAATTTGTGAAAATCTATAACGATTGGATAAAAACAAAGCCAAAGGTTATCTGCATAATATCTTATTGTTTTAATATTTGTTTTGATTCATTGGCGGTATCTATAAATTTGAATCACTATCATTTACAAACACTGAATTATTTAGATCTCAAAAACTTATCTTTAACAATACAAATTAAATTAATATGTTTAAAATATTATTGTATTACCAGTCTAGTGGTAAATATATAATTTTTTGAGAATATACATATATCATCAGCGTGTCATATCTTTTTTATACATCTCATCTCATTATACAAAGTATTTTGCTCGAAAGTATCTGACTTTAATTCGCCATAAAAAATGTATAGTTTAAGATATATAAAAGCCACAAGTGGCTTCTGGTGGGAAAACTCATCAAGTTTTATAGATTTTTTTGTACTGCAAGATGACGCTGACGCAGAAGTCAAATCTTCAGCATTATTGTCTAATCATGGCTTCGCCACTGGAGAAAGCGCAGGTCGTGGTCTAGTATGCCCGATAGCGTGGCTGCCAAGATCTCCCGATCTGACCCCCACAGATTTCTTTCTGTGAAGTTAGTTTATGAAAGATATGATTTATGCAACTTCGATCAGAGACCTTTTAGAATCTTCGGGAGCGCATCATCGCAACCATCGCCACTGTGAGACAGGACATACTGCAGCGTACATAGCAAGAAATTGCCTTTCATCTTGACGTTATCACTGGCTGCTGGAACGCATATAAAACGCATATAGAGACGTACTTATCAATGAAATTTGGTGAGTTTTTCTCTTATATAAAAACTTTGGTGGATCTTTAACCCTTAATTTTTTATAAGTAAATCAAATTGGGTACTTTCGAGCGGTATACCTCTGTATTCCTCTATATGAAAAGACATTGAGATACTCGTTTTTAAAATCTGATTTATGTTCAGTTATTTTAATGAGTCGTTAATGGAAAAATCCTTTAATGCTGTTCAACTTTTTTAAAATGCGCTGCATGAGAGGTTGTTTATTCCATATCAATATAAAATAAAAGCTGCTTAGAGTTTTTGAATTTGTTCAATTTTCATTAAAATAATTTAGCGATGGAACACAATAAACCCTTGATAAATAATAATTTTATTTGACCTTTTTTTAGGTAATCGGAATTGTCTGCGAATCTATCTTTTACCACCATAACTTCACTAAACGAGCAGAAATTGTAGGAGACAACAAAAACTTGGATTAAGAATAGAAACAATAAAAATACAATTTATGATTGAAAGAAGAATGAAGAAGCAAAGAAATGAAAGGTAATTTTAGCAAGGAATTTGAAAATATCCTACTTCATACAGTTCTTACTCTTATGTGGGCGTGATGATGCGGAATACATGCTCAAGTCTTTATTAGGATTTCGTACATGGAGGGGTAAAAAGTGTCGAGTGATTTTTACAACCGTATAGAAATTATAGGGAATTAAATTGCTGAGAACGTAACTAATTTGTTTTGTTTTTGTAATAAAATATTTAAATAGAATGACGAATAAAACTATAATAAGCTTTACATCTAAGTTATGTATTGGTTTATTAAAAACAATAATAATATTACATTTCTTGTGTAAGTTTATTTATACAATGAGTTAAATAAACGAACATATTCATATTTTCTATTATTCTCCTGTAGCATCATGACGCCTCACAGTCAATTATCTCATACTAATTGAAAGATTAATATTTTATATTTCTAAAAAAGAAATCTAACGCATAAAAACAACCTATAAAGTTTTTTAAGTTTTATTTCCCTATTTTAAATTATTATAGTCACTATATAAATAATTTTTTAATGGAAATAAAGTCAAAGTGATTCACATATATTTTAGCCTGTCATTGAAATTTAAAGGAAAAAAATTCGATGTTTTCTATTATCAAAATTTATCAAAAAATACCAGCTTAATTATAAAGATAAAATAGCTTTAGACGAATTTTAATTCAACAAAAATAATAATAATAGAAAAATTCCTAAGACACCTAAGACATTGTATTGCAAATTATATGCCATATGCTAAGAATAAATGTCAAAACTTTTATTTGTATAATGAATGATGTGAACATAGTTTCAATAAGAGACTGCTATAATAACTTATATGTAAATTTACGAACTGATTTACGGGCTGTTGTCAGGTCTGGCCTCTTATCTAGCTTGCCTGGGCTCAAGTCCAGCCCTGTACATTTTATAAATACAAGATCAACGCTGTAAATCTTGGATGAAAATTTTCAAATATACACCTATCAATATATTGCAATTTTACTAAATAACAAACGATAGAATTAGCAATTTGAACAGATAATTAATTCGACGCACTTAAAACCATTGTCCTGTAATAAAAGAATTAATAGTTTTTAAATATAGAGTATGGATTTTATAATAAATCGTGCTACCTTATATCTTAATCTTTATTTTAATATGTATGATTAAATCCCATAAAATTAGTCTTGAATAGACAGTTTCTTTCTACTTTGTGATCATATATAATGTAGTAAGACAATAAGAAACATTATATTGTCTTACTACAAATATTCATTCATATTAACTCGATCTAATTGCTAAAATTACTTTAACTTGTTTCAATTGGCTCTCCTTAACATGACCAAGTGGGGTAAAGCATCAGCTTACCACTCTGGGGATCCGGAATCGAGTCCCGGCGATCTACCCAAGGAATTTTTCATAGGGTCTTCTTCCGGATATGTCGGGCCCCATCCTTCACTATCCGACCATACTGAGACTGGAAAAAGGCCCCTTAGTACTCATGGGGCATAATTTAAATTACAGGCGTGTGTTTATGAAATAAGCAATAAGGATATTTTAATTTTAAAATTTACATTAATCAAATACTGAACTTTTATTTCAAAAATTCGTATAGTAGAAGGTTCTGTTATTAGATCTGCATAGAGATCAAATGTAATGAGAGATTTTTCACACATGTTAAATATTTTATCGAATTCATTCCTTTTCCGGACATATTTTCTTCGTATTGTTAATATGAAAAAATATATAAATGGGCCCGCCTTAGCCAGCGGGCCCGAAACAATTATCTTATTTATTCCTCATTGGTTTCAGTTCTTAGACAAAGGAATCATAGACAAGGATTTTTTTATTGCATAATAAATAAATTCGATTGATACTTCTAGTCAGGTTCGATAAATTTTATTCTATTGATACGCCGAAGCAGGAAATTCGAATTGTTAAATAGGTTTAACCCTTTACCCATTAGTATCTTAAACTGATATCAATATTCGTGGCATGGCTTTACTGTTGTTAATGGTATTATGAATAGTCAAGAGTGCGTTCAGGTTTAAAGAACTGGCCGGAAGGCAAGCATTGGGGATGACTTTGGAGTTTTGAAAATGCATTTTTCACGACGATTCATCTCCTTGTCATCGCTAAAACTGGTAACTGCAACGATCTCTTTTTTTTTTTTACTTTCGAATGCTTAATGATAATCATTTATCTCTTCGATACAATAACGATAGTCTTAAATTTATCTGACATATGCTACTTAGCATTTTAGCCAAGTTGAATTTTTATTTCTAGCTAGTTTTTTCCCCTGTAAAAATTCATTTAAATTAAAAAAACAAGCTTTTATCTTTGTATAATAGGCCTATTTATTAAAATTATGATACAAGAGAAACTACAGTGCTGATTATAAAAAACAATTTGTTTTCCATCATTGATAGATGACGTTTGAGTTTATCCATTACTAACAAAAGTATTGTTTCCTGATTCGAAAACACCGCTCTCTCTATTCGTAATATTTATCGTTTATTCGAGATGAAAAGTGGAAAAATATAAATAATTTCTTTCAATTCCTTATAATTTCAAATATTTAATTGCTAGCTAAATAATGAGAAATACAAATGTAAAATTAAATTGCATGTTCCTCTTGACTTAATTCTCACCACGTATTCAAACGACTGACCGACCTCGACAATTGATTGAACTGTTTACAAACTTTACAGTAGTCTTAATGCAGGAAGTCATATCAAACAGTAGAATCACAGATTTATTCCATTCGATTATTGATGAAATTATACAGATTTTTAAATAAAAATATTTGTATTCGTGAATAAAAGTTCATCTCATTTTAATTAACCTTTAGGTTGTGATCGTGTGTCCGAGCGGTTACTGTGGTTTTGGGGGACCCGGGTTCGAATCTGGTCTGAGTCAAAAAACTCCAGGAATCTTTGGGGAATGATTTACCGTATTAAAAATCATGCAGTAAGTCTACTTATAATATGATTTAAACTTCATATAGACATACATAAATATAGCCATATATTTAATAACATTTTACAATATTAAACTCTAATTAATTTATTAACTAATAAAAATGAAATTTTACTACGATATTAATTACTACAATTATTCGAATAAATAATTTACTGTATACATAAAATTGAATAAACTCTCGGAATAACAAATACCGCAATAAAGTATCAGAATATAAGTGAATTTTAATGATTATAAGAGAGTAATGTATTGAATTAAAAATAAAAATATTAAATATTTTTATATGCCCAGATACAGGCCTAAATGTAGCAACTTTTACCAAAATCAAAGAGATTTTACGTTATTTTAAACTACTCTTACAAGTATATTCCCCTCCCCTCATTCAAAATCATTACTTCTTTACTATTCAATATAATTCATTGCACACAAACAATATAATATTTATAAATTATATTTTTAAAAAATACTATACAAAATACACGTTACATGACGTGTGTTTGAATTTTCAAGTTTTTATTCCGTTCTTAGCAACGGCATCTTTCAAGATCCATCACATCGACTCTTTATACCATAAATATAGATAATGAAAACTTTATCATCATTAATGGAAATTAAAATTTGGCATATTTTATTAAATTTTTGCTTATTGATTTGTAAAAAAAATGATATAAATTTATTGTACAATCGATTATCGATCTTTGACAAAAGCAATTCGTGTAAGAATATTCGTTTATTTTCTTTTACTTAATTCTTTGGTAATATCGATTTAATTAATTACTCGGCTTTTTACTATATGTTATTATTATACTGTATAGATATTTATTCTGTAGCCATAACCGATTAAAAGCGTCATAAGGAGAACGACCCCTCGACGTTCTTTCAAGGCCGCTTTTTATTATTTTATTCAATTTATGCGTAGTATTATACTAATATCTCTTATAGGCTATTCAAAATATTAACATTTAATCACAGATACGTAGAATGGACATTACTATTTACTAATCGGTAATATTTCGAATAGCCTGTAATAGCTCTTCGTGTATAACGTCTGTCTGTTTGTCTACTCTCTTAATTTACGTTCTGAGATTCTTATTTTATTTATATTATAAATACAATTTATGCAGTGACAAGAATTTATTTCATACGTTAGTTTAGAAAAAAAAAGTGCGAGCATCAAGCAAGTAAGCATCGTGAAAAGCCAAATACAATAATAATCTAAAGATTGCAAAACAAGAGGCGATCGTTTTAATACATTTGCTTAACATTAGTGTCTGTAAATGATGATCTTATATTTCTTTTGAAGCCATTAAGAAATTAGGTTTGGCAAAACTATAAACAAGATTTAAAAAAAAAAAATCAATTTTTATGCTTTAATAATGGTTTTAGATACAGAAATGGATAAGGATAAACATCCATTTACAGTTTATACGGTTGACTGCTGTCAATAACGTCCCCCGAGGTAATTTTGATTAAAAAAAAAGGGGGGAAGAACTTGGAAAACTTTTGAATTTATGTAGTAATTACTTATTTGCAAGCATGTAAGGTAGGGTTAGGCTTCATTCGTTTCAATTACACTTAAGCTAGTTATATTTACGCTTAAAATATTATTCGTGTTTTTTTATTATTGAATGAAAATTATTGTAGTCGACAATATTCAATTGATAGACTAATTTTGTTAGATTATAAATACAGTATATTTCGTAAAATATGAATTAAAATATCCAGTAGTACGAACGAATATATTATATTCGACTGGCGAAGAATATCCAAATAAAAAGATTTGTTTAATGCTTCGAGAATGCCTTTTGTCGATTTCAGGAAACTGATTTTGAACGATAATATTATCATTGAAAATCAGTGACTGTTATTGGATAGAAACTGTACCGAGATACTAAAATGCCCACTGCACCCTGGAAGCTGAGAGGAGCGATTCGAATCGCAGATTGCCAGGCCAACCAGACTGAAAGGGAAAACAATGGAAGGAGTCTGGTCCTGACTGGATCCCGCTATTAATGATCCCGTGTCTAATGGGCCAGAAGAAAATCTTACCTCCGGGAATTTCGGTCGGAACTCTGAATAGAACTTCCCGGCCCTAGCCGGTGTGTCAACATGTGCCCTCGGGTACGAAACCCTCTCTGAAGTCTGTAATGGGATGTCTTTGCAGCCAGCCGACACATTTGAGAAGTTTTTTTCTCCTCAGGAATATGAGCCATTCTCTATAAAGAATGCACAAGCAGCGAAAAATGACATCCGGCGTTGGTAATCCCCAACTTGTCTTTCGAGTTGAAATTCCTCAGACCTTATTTATGTACCAAATTTAGGCTTTTATTACTTTCCGACTAATTACGAACGATCGAGATAATATTCGTATTTACTTTTATTCGAAAATTAATTTTTTTTAATTATAATTTATGGTCGTATAAATAAATTGTTCGGTTCACGATTTGAGTTTGCGTGTGCCTTTTTTAATAAAGAAATATAATTTTTAAAGACAATAAAGTAGTAAAAACCTTGGGCAAATTCAAAATTAATATCTTCGGAGATGATTTACATCACGGAGACAATAAAATTTCTTTTTCTTACATTAATTTAAATTTCACCAACTTATATTGAATTTCGACCACGTTAATGGCCGGCTTTGTTCGGCGATGAAAGAAAAGATGAAAGAAGATATCTTTTATTACTAAGCCGTAAAATTATATTTATAGCTTATTTTTATATTTTTTCTTTTCAATTAACAGCATATTACTCGAACGTAAATCGGGAATTAGAAGCGCGATAACTCTTTAATTGTTCCTTTCCCCCCTTCATTTTTCATTGTTCCAACAATTCAAAGTAATTTATACCGAAACAAAGTTTTCAAACCTTGTGTGCGCTCGCTTATTTGTATGCGTGCGCTATTGCGAATTGAAAATGACGAATATAACATTTCACATAAGTTAAGGGCCCCTTATCCTCTATGATCCCTACTCAGCAGGAGATGTTGGGTGGGTATTTGTTATGGACAGTGCGCAATAAATTTATGTGCACTTTTCTTTAAACCCAGCTTGAGAATAAACAGTTCAGACATCACAATATTTTACAAAATTTTATATAAATTCAATTCGAACGAGTAATACCATTTCCCACTTTCAAAATCATGTAGGATTTTTGCAACTCAATCGAATGATTCTTTCTTAGAAAGTGAAATGATCCACTCTCTTCCAAATATTATAACAATTGGAATAATTTTTGGAACGTATTTCTGACAAAATCAACGGATCTTTTCGTTGTAATCCATTTGAATACTTTTGTTTTTGAAGCAACTTGGAACATTTTTCGATGCTGCACGTAACAGATGGTCGCCACTGGGGCAGATCCTAAATTACAGGTTCTCCGGCTTACCCTAATGATAGGGTTTGCACGTCTCTGCTTGTTCAAGCATCTCCCGAGTTTACAAGAAGAGAACCCACACAGACAACACCCAGAATCGACCACAAACAACTTTAACCATTCGTTTCTTCGTTTGCTTTCAATTCATATATTTCATTAAGGAAATGAAGTCAGTCGAGGAATATGGGAAAATTTGCAATGTAAAACTTGATATCCTCTGTTAGCTTTTATTATTTTCGAATTTATATCGTGAATAAGGATATAAAATAATTACTTACGTTTAATTAATTATATCTTGTTAATTTTTAACCGAGTTTATAAATGGAAATGGAGAATTTACTTGATTAAATCTTGGTGTTGATTCGCAATAAAACACGGATTATTTCTATTTTTATTTATGACTTGCGCAAAGTTGTCAGTTTATATTTATTATTTCAATCACATATGGTTTACAAAAGTAAATCTTCATAGAAAAATAAACAGATTTAGATTTATTAAATGAGATTTCCTCTTTTTTATTCTTAAATTTATTCTCTTCTTGCATCATTGATTACCAATCAGCCAAAGTTTCTCGTTTTCAAACAGCTGCGAAACGGTGTCCCCCTAACATGACAATGACGGATGTTTCTTAAGTAGGGAGAGAGAATTCCCGCTTCGAAAAGTGTGGACGGCCCCTCGAATGCTCCACTAGAATAATTGCCCGTCTTATTGCATTCTCTTTAATTCTGTTGCAGCCAGTACGACAACTTTACTTAATCCCATTACACGATTAAACTGCTACTGCATAAATTGCAGCGGGTTTCCTTATTCCATCAAAACGAACATATAGAAACGTTCTCATTTGCATTACATAAACGTATTTTATATTTATAAACTCATTTAACTCGACTGGAGATAGTGGTGAGAACACCTCGCCCATGTTTACCAGGACCCATGGGCCTCTCGGTCGGCGCCGTGAGGTAATCCACCCTCCAGGGTCGCTCCTAGTTTGTCAGGGGTGGGAGAAAACACACACCTGAGTTCTTTCTGTTAATTACAGCGACCTTTGAACCTACCGGTGTCTACACTATCTTATGTGCTTACAATACGGGTAAATAGAAGAACAACTGGCCTTTACACTACATATCCCAGTTTAACCACTCTCGACCGTCTATTGGATTAAATAATAAATAAAATAAACCTTGTAATAAGATTAACCATAATCTGAAATCGAGTCTACACCCTTTACAATAAGTTGGTAAATAACAGATGCGATCGAAATAGCCAAAATGGCGGAGACATAAATTGTCGATTGTGTAGGCAAACCTTGAATTGAGTGGAACCACTTCTCACAGTTCAAGTTTCCCGTGTGATTTGTACTGGAGTGCAGATAACATCTAAACCAAATAATGTTTGTAACATTAACTATTCGGAGAAGTACTTGTAAACTAAACGAGGTAAATCCAGCCTATTTGAGTGAAAAACAAAATCTTCTAAACTAATTTTAAAGATAATTCTTTGAAAAATCTACTCGTTCGAGAGAAGTAAAATATATCATCCCTTGTAGATATAAAATAATATAGCCAAATTATTAAAATTTTAGTTTCCGAACGAGCATCGAGCGAATAAATAACGTAACAAGATATTGACTTAGTGGTGGAATGTGGGAATTTATAAAATTACAGAAAAGTCGGGGTACGGTTATGAGTCTATACGTTATTGTGTCACGCTTGAGAGCTTATCCAGAATTCTAAAATCGTTCCATTCCACCGAGCGAAAGAGAGTTGTGATCCATCCTGACAACGCGGGATTGGAGGATGAGAGACAACAATGTGGAACAGACCGAATGGTCCACTAGCCTATCTGATGCCTCCTATTCTACCACATGATCATATTTACGACTGTCGTATTTCAACTGTTGGCATTTCGTAACTGTAGCATCGTATTTAGTCCCTTCTGCCTAAAAAGAATGTTTTCCGCAACTTTGAACAAATACGTTATAAAAAAAGGCTATATCTACGACGTTCGCGCCATCTGATGACATAAATCTAAATCAAAAAAGTATTTAATTGCATTAAAATATTTATAATAGAAATTTTTAATTGTTAAAGTTGAATTTAACTTGTTTCAATTTATATTTCAATAAGCAGATTATCGGAGTATCGTTCCTAAATATTGTGTTGTCCATTCAACTAGCGCAAGAAACTCAAATACGGCATTAAGGAAATGTTTGTATAAAACGAAGTTTTAATCAAATTTCTTTTATAATATTAATTAATTTAATATAGTTGCAATTCTGAATAAATATATCGATTCAAAAAATAAGTAAATAATTAATATATAACGGAAATAAAATTAAATTCAAAAGATACACATTTTTATGGTGGTGCCATCTTGCGACACTTAAATAAATTATAAATTAAAGATTTTTAATTATCGAAAAATAGTATTTTATATATTTAATTTTAAACGATATAATATATCTTTATTAGTTTTTTTAAACTTTTATTAATAACTAAATTAGAATAATATTTAAATATATAAAGTTATTAATTATAAATTCGAATATAAAATCGAACAAAAAATATAATTTTTATTTCTTCTAATTTCGAAATGCAGATGGCGATATATTTTATTAAAATAACACGAGAAACGTATAAGGAATTTGTAAAAGATGGCATCAGATGGCGACACTATATTCGACGAGTTCATAAAATGAAATTTTAACATAAAAAAATATATTATAAATATAAAAGAATAAAATTGTCTTAACACCGTAAAAAATTTAAGTTTATATAATAATATATTTTTATTATCGTTATTATATTTGATACATTTAAATAAAATATTTAAACTTTCCATAAATTTAAATAGACTAACCTCGGTTTTTAATTTTCTTAAAATATAAAAATAAAATAAAAATTTGTAACAAAATTAATTTATTTTTAAAAATTTCCAATAAATCTTTGCCATTATTTAATTTTATTTTATTATAGCAAAGAACCTTTCAAAAATGAAAAAAAAAATCACTTATAAAATGTCTTTATAGTTAATTTTTTCATAAAATTCACATTAAATTCGTTAATATTATCAAGAATTTCACTAACCACTGCTACATTTAGTTATATTACAAGCCTTGATTTAGCAAACCTCTAAAAGTGGCGCTAAATCGAAATTTGGCGCTAAACCGAATGACCTCGAACAGTATGAATTGGGCTGAAAGTACGTAATTTTAGGTTTGTGCGTGTGTTACTATTCGATATTTGTAGGGAATATCCATTTACAAGTATTTGTTTTCAGAGGGCGTTATATCGAGGTTATATAATATAGTAAAAAAATTAATTATTTTCGTGTTATTATTATTATTATTTTTTTAACATTATAGTTTCACGATTGATTAAATATGCCAACAAAAACAAATTATCCGAAGTGTATTTTTTATATTTAAT